>NC_092006.1:3506399-3550869 GCF_044704955.1 Pristiophorus japonicus
GGATGTTGCACTTGAGAGGGTGTAGAGGAGATTTACCAGGATGTTGCCAGGACTGGAGAATTTTAGCGATGAGGAAAGATTGGATAGGCTGGGGTTGTTTTTTTTTTGGAACAGAGGAGGCTGAGGGGAGACCTGATTGAGGTGTATAAAATGATGAGGGGCCTGGATAGAGTGGATAGGACGGACCTGTTTCCCTTGGCAGAGGGGTCAACAACCAGGGGGCAGAGATTGAAAGTAATTGGGGGGAGGTTTAGAGGGGATTTGAGGGGAAATGTCTTCACCCAGAGGGCGGTGGGGGTCTGGGGGGGAACTCACTGCCTGAAAGGGTGGTAGAGGCAGAAACCCTCACCACATTTGGATGTGCAGCTTGAAGAGCCGTAACCCACAGGGCTACGGACCGAGAGCGGGACAGTGGGATTAGGCCGGGTGGCTCTTGGCCGGCCGGCGCGGACACGATGGGCCGAAATGGCCTCCTCCCGCGCTGTAACTTTCTCTGGTTCTATTTCAGGCAGCGTTCTTTTTTCAGTTGTTGCTTTCGAACGTGGCACATTGAGAGAGCCGAGGCAACCCTGCCCTCACAGCCACCCTCCCCCACCCACTGCCAGACTCTGCGCGATGCGATCATGTTTAGTCACCGTTCCCGTCTCCTTCCCTGCGAACGGAGGCTCGAGTCACAGCGTGTACCGAGCGAGGTCAGGCTCGATGGTAGGGAGGGAGCAGCTGTGCGAGAAGCACACTCGATAATGTAAAACGTTAATGAGAGCTCGTCCCATGTGGTGCAAACAGATGCTCAGTATTTATCCTTCCTGATTGGTCGGCAGGGAGGGAGTCAGAAGGTAATGCAGCGGTAACCGTACCAGCAGGAAATCCCCTTAGCACAGCGCATAAGTAATTGGACATTCGTTGCACTCAATCCTTGTTGAGTCTGTGCCCGTCTGTTGCCTATTACTGTTTAGCATCTCGTGTGACCACCTCCCTGTTTTGTATTAATGCTGAAGATTCTTCCTGAGGCCGTAAATTTTCGGACCACAAACAGTGAGGAGAACTGCCCTGCGCTTAACTGCGTCGGCCTCTGCCTCCATGCCATTGGCCACAAAATACTGATCCAGGCGGTCGACAAAATCCAGCAATCTCTCCAGGATTCCAACCGTGCCCGTTCTGCATGCGAAGGTTCTTCAATTATCTCGTCGCCAATTGTAATGACTCAAGAGTCTGGTTACTCACTCAGGGGGCAACCTGATCCATCTTTATTCCAGCCCGAGCGTGCCCGCGTAACAAATACACCCAGCGTATATACCGGTGACCAAGCACACATGCCACATGCGTACAGCCCGTTGACCTCCGACCACGGCGCCCTCTGGTGTCTGGTGACCCCCAAGCGTTAATACATAACAGTGCCTCCCCCCACCCCCCCACGCCTTTTGCCACCCTTCGACTCCGACCCTTCCAGCGCTCTCCTGGCCGGCCTTCCACCTTCCACCCTCCGTAACCAAAACTCGGCTGCCCCCGTGTCCTAACTCGCACCGAGTCCCGCTCACCCATCACCCCCTGTGCTCGCTGACCCCCGTGTCCTAATTCGCACCGAGTCCCACTCACCCATCACCCCCTGTGCTCACTGCCCCGTGTCCTAACTCTCACCCAGTCCCACTCACCCATCACCCCCTGTGCTCACTGCCCCCGTGTCCTAACTCGCACCGAGTCCCGCTCACCCATCACCCCCTGTGCTCACTGCCCCCGTGTCCTAACTCGCACCCAGTCCCACTCACCCATCACCCCTTGTGCTCACTGCCCCGTGTCCTAACTCGCACCGAGTCCCACTCACCCATCACCCCCTGTGCTCGCTGCCCCCGTGTCCTAACTCACACCCAGTCCCGCTCACCCATCACCCCCTGTGCTCGCTGCCCCCGTGTCCTAACTCGCACCCAGTCCCACTCACCCATCACCCCCTGTGCTCACTGACCCCCGTGTCCTAACTCGCACCGAGTCCCACTCACCCATCACCCCCTGTGCTCGCTGCCCCCGTGTCCTAACTCGCACCGAGTCCCACTCACCCATCACCCCCTGTGCTCACTGACCCCCGTGTCCTAACTCGCACCCAGTCCCGCTCACCCATCACCCGCTGTGCTCACCGACCTACATTAGTTCCCCATCCGGCAATGCCTCGATTTTAAGATTCTCATCCTTGTTTTCCAATCCCTCCGTGGCCACCTCGCCCCTCCCTATCTCTGTAACCTCCAGCCCCTACACCCTCCCTATCTCTGTAACCCCCTCCAGCCCCCTACACCCCTCCCTATCTCTGTAACCCCCTTCAGCCCCCTACACCCCTCACTATCTCTGTAACCCCCTCCAGCCCCCTACATCCCTCGCTATCTCTGTAACCCCCTCCAGCCCCCTACACCCCTCGCTATCTCTGTAACCTCCTCCAGCCCCTACACCCCTCCCTATCTCTGTAACTTCCTCCAGCCCCTACACCCCTCCCCATCTCTGTAACCTCCTCCAGCCCCTGCACCCCTCCCTATCTCTGTAACCCCCTCCAGCCCCTACACCCCTCCCTATCTCTGTAACCTCCTCCAGCCCCTACACCCCTCCCTATCTCTGCAACCCCCTCCAGCCCCTACACCCCTCCCCATCTCTGTAACCTCCTCCAGCCCTGACACCCCTCCCTATCTCTGTAACCTCCTCCAGCCCCTACACCCCTCGCTATCTCTGTAACCCCCTCCAACCCCACAAGATGTCTGCACTCCTCTAATTCTGCCCTCTTGAGCATCCCTGATTATAATCGCTCCACCATCGGTGGCCGTGCCTTCAGCTGCCTAGGGCCCCAAACTCTGTAACTCCCTCCCTAAACCTCTCCGCCTCTCTCTCCTCCTTTAAGACGCTATTTAAAACCTACCTCTTACACCCAGCTTTTGGTCATCTGCCTTAATTTCTTTATTTGTAGTTCGGTGTCAAATGTATCTATTTTATCTTGTTACACTGTTGTGAGCGCCTTGGGTCATTAAAGTTGCTATATAAATAAAAGTTATTATTATATTCTCTGGAGTTTAGAAGAATGAGAGGTGATCTCATTGAAACATACAACATTCTTACAGGGATTGACAGGGTAGATGCAGGGAGGATGTTCCCCCCCCGGGGCTGGGGAGTCTAGAACCAGGGGTCACACAGTCTCAGGATAAGGGGTCGGCCATTGAGGACTGAGATGAGGAAGAATTTCTTCACTGAGGGTGGTGAATCTTTGGAATTCTCTGCCCCAGAGGGCTGTGGAGGCTCAGTCACTGAGTGTATTCAAGGCTGAGATTTTTGGATATTAAGGGAATCGAGGGATCGGGCGGGAAAGTGGAGTTGAGGTGGAAGATCAGCCGTGATCTGATTGAATGGCGGAGCAGGCTCGAGGGGCCGAATGGCCGACTCCTGCTCCTAATTCTTGTCATGTATTGTAAACATTATAACTGTGTAAGACTTGCCACCAGGGGGCGCGCCTGTTGGAGGCCCAAGGGTCACCTGCACACCTCGTGCAAGGGGGTATAAAAGGTTGTCTGCCAGGCTGCTCAGGCACTCTGGAGTTTTATTAAAGAGACTAAGGTCACATTGCAGTACTCAGTCTTGCGGAGTTATTCTAAACATAACAATTGGCGACGAGTAACAGATCACGAACTTTCACACGGTTGTGGCTGCCGCTGGTATTCTTGAGCGATTTGTCGAGGGTGATGATTGGGAAGCCTTCGTTGACCGTCTCGACCAGTACTTCGTGGCCAACGAGCTGGATGGGGACGATAAAGCGATCAAGCGCAGGGCGATTCTCCTCACCGTTTGTGGGTCCACAACATACGGCCTCATCAAGCTTCTGCTAGCACTGAGGAAACCAACGGAAGAGACATATGCAGTGTTGTGTCCGCTGGTTCGGGAACAGCTCAAGCCGAAGGAGAGCATCTTAATGGCCAGGTATCGCTTCTATACGCACCATCGCTCCGAGGGCCAGGAGCTATGTCGCCGACCTAAGACACCTTGCGGGACCGTGCGATGTTGCTGGATTTTGGGGGGGGGAAGTGCTGCGGGACTTTTCCGTGCTTGGAATCGGCCACGAGCTCATTCTTCGCAAGATGCTGCCTGCCGAATCCCTCGACCTGAGCAAGGCCATCGCGATAGCCCAGGATTTCATGTCCCCGAACGATAACACCAAACAGATATCATTGCAGCATCGAAGCTCACCGGCACGTACAGTGCATAAAATAAGGCCGTTAGCAGGCAGAACTGTACCTGGCAGGGTCTACCCGCCCGCAGAGGCCAGGCCTAGGATGACTCAGAGCCCGCCGTGGGGCGTGAACGCGAACCCATTAACGCCATGTTGGCGCTGCGGAGGGGTAATCGTCGGGTCCATCAATGTCGATTCAAGCACTACGTGAGCAAGGGCTGCGGGACAATGGGGCACCTCCGGTGAGTGTGCAGACGTGCTGCGATTCACCACGTGGCAGAGTCGGCAGAGGATGATCGATCCGGCGCGGATCACGCCTGAACAAGTAAGAGAGGCAACTCAGCCCGAGGCCGAAGAGGAAGAAGTGGATGGGGTACACACCTTCACCACCAAGAGCCCTCCTGTAATGCTGAAAGTCGAATTAAACGGCATTCCAGTTTCCACGGAATTGGACACGGGGGGGGCGAGTCGGTCAATTATGAGCCAGAAGGCTTTTGAGAAACTGTGGGGCAACAAGGCACAAAGGCCCAAACTGAGCCCGGTCCACACCAAGCTGCGCACTTACACCAAAGAGCTCATACCAGTCATTGGCAGTGCGGCAGTGAAGGTATCGTACGATGGAGCTGTGTATGATCTATCACTATGGATTGGACCAGGCGATGGCCCAACGCTGTTCGGCAGAAGCTGGCTCGGAAAGATTCGATGGAACTGGGACGACATCAAAGCGCTGCCTTCGGTGGATGACGCCTCGAGCGCTCAAGTGCTAAACAAATTCCCGTCCTTATTCGGGCCAGGCATCGGCAACTTCACAGGCGCCAAGGTGCAGATCCATCTAGTCCCTGATGCACGGCCCGTTCATCACAAGGCCCGAGCGGTTCCATACATGATGCGAGAGAAAGTCGAGATCGAGCTGGACAGACTCCAACGAGAAGGAACCATATCGCCAGTCGAGTTCAACGAGTGGGCCAGTCCAATCGTGCCGGTGTTGAAGAGCGACGGGACGGTCAGAATCTGCGGGGACGACAAGGTAACGATCAACCGAGTCTCGTTACAGGACCAGTATCCACTACCCAAGGTGGATGACCTGTTCGCAATGTTAGCAGGGGGGGGCAAGTCGTTCACCAAGGTGGATCTAACCTCCGCTTACATGACACAGGAGCTGGCTGAATCTTCGAAAAGATTGGCGGGCATCAACACGCACAAAGGACTGTTTATATACCACAGGTGCCCTTTTGGGATTCGCTCTGCTGCTTCCATCTTCCAGAGGAACATGGAGAGTCTGCTGAAATCGGTTCCGCGCACCGTTGTGTTTCAAGACGACATCCTGATCACTGGTCGTGACACCCCCGAACACCTGCACAAGCTGGAAGAGGTTCTAAGTCGACTGGACAGAGTGGGACTCAGGCTGAAACGCTCCAAGTGTGTTTTACTGGCACCAGAGGTCGGATTTCTGGGGAGAAAGATTGCGGCGGACGGCATCAGGCCCACGGACTCCAAGACGGAGGCCATCAAGAACGTACCCAGACCACAGAATGTGACGGAGCTGCATTCGTTCCTGGGACTCCTCAACTATGTTGGTAACTTTCTACCCGGGTTGAGTACTTTGCTGGAACCTTTGCACATGTTGCTACGTAAGGGTGACAACTGGGTTTGGGGTAAATCTCAAGAGACAGCCTTTGAGAAGGCCAGGAACCTTGTATTGTATGACCCGTGTAAATGTTTAGTACTAGCTTGTGATGCATCTTCGTACGGGATCGGCTGTGTGTTACAGCAAGCCAGAGGGTCAGGCAAACTGCAACCGGTTGCATATGCGCCTAGAAGTCTAACTAAGGCTGAAAGAGCCTACAGTATGGTCGAGTACGAGGCGTTAGCATGTGTATACTGGGTTAAGAAAATGCACCAATACCTATTTGGACTCCGGTTCGAGCTCAACACCAACCACAAGCCGCTCACTTCGCTGTTTTCAGAGAGCAAAGGCGCAGACGACACTAAGCTGGGTGGCGGTGTGAGCTGTGAGGAGGACGCTAAGAGGCTGCAGGGTGACTTGGACAGGTTAGGTGAGTGGGCAAATGCATGGCAGATGCAGTATAATGTGGATAAATGTGAGCTTATCCACTTTGGTGGCAAAAACAGGAAGGCAGAATATTACCTGAATGGCGGCAGATTAGGAAAAGGGGAGGTGCAACGAGACCTGGGTGTCATGGTACATCAGTCATTGAAAGTTGGCATGCAGGTACAGCAGGCGGTGAAGGCGGCAAATGGCATCTTGGCCTTCATAGCGAGAGGATTTGAGTACAGGGGCAGGGAGGTCTTACTGCAGTTGTACAGGGCCTTGGTGAGGCCACACCTGGAGTATTGTGTTCAGTTTTGGTCTCCTAATCTGAGGAAGGACATTCTTGCTATTGAGGGAGTGCAGCGAAGGTTCACCAGACTGATTCCCGGGATGGCAGGACTGACATAGGAAGAAAGACTGGATCGGCTAGGCTTATATTCACTGGAATTTAGAAGAATGAGAGGGGATCTCATAGAAACATATAAAATTCTGATGGGACTGGACAGGTTAGATGCAGGAAGAATGTTCCCGATGTTGGGGAAGTCCAGAACCAGGGGGTCACAGTCTAAGGAAAAGGGATAAGCCATTTAGGACCGAGATGAGGAGAAACTTCTTCACCCAGAGAATTGTGGAATTCCCTACCACAGAAAGTTGTTGAGGCCAGTTCGTTAGATATATTCAAAAGGGAGTTAGATGTGGCCCTTACAGCTAAAGGGATCAAGGGGTATGGAGAGAAAGCAGGAATGGGGTATTGAAGTTGCATGATCAGCCATGATCATATTGAATGGCGGTGCAGGCTCGAAGGGCCGAATGGCCTACTCCTGCACCTATTCTCTATGTTTCTATGTTGTCTGCCATGCTGCTTTGGCACTCTGGAGTTTTATTAAAGAGACTAAGGTCACATCAGTTTAAGCTTACAGTACTCAGTCTTGTGGAATTATTCTAAACATAACAATTCTTATGTTCTACTATTATCCTTTGCACCAGCACGACAGAAAAAACCCCAGATTAAATAGCCGTTGTGTAACGCGGAAAGTGTTCGGAGAAAGCTGTGAGCTGAATACACACTGCTTCCTTCATTCCGCATCTCAAAGCTCAGCCCCTCAGATGAGGGGTTTTATTTATTGTAAGGCAGGTTTTAAAGGTGGTCTGATTACTGTTTAATTATTAACTGCATGCAGAGGCTCAGCACCCCCTGGGAACCTGGTTCAAAGCCCAGGACAGACTGCTCACTGTCCTTTGATATCTGCTGGGAGTCTCTGTCAGCCTGTTGTTGCAGAGGCCTGTTCCAGCAGTTTGGAGAGGGCATCACGCAGCTCTGGGAAATCCCGCATTGCAATTCAGGTCTGTCATTAGCCAAGGCACGTACCAAGGCAATCCAGGAGATGTTGTCCAAGAAAGAGAGCAGATGGATTTATATTGTGGGCACCACTGTGTGAGGAAGGACGACCCGGCCAATATTTATCCCGCAACCAACATCACAAAACAGATTATAGAATCACAGAACGGTTACAGCACAGAAGGAGGCCATTGGGCCCTTCGAGCCCGTGCCGGCTCTCTGCAGGAGCATCTCAGCCAGTCCCAGAATTGGACACCATCTTCCAGTTGATGCCGAACCAGTGTTTTATAAACGTTCAAGCAACAATGTGATAGTGACCAGATAATCTGATAATAATGAGGGATAAATATTGGCCCAGGACACTGGGGAGAACTCCTCTGTCCTGCTTTGAAACCGTGCCATGGGATCTTTTACATCCACCTTAGAGGGCAGGCCGGGCCTCTGTTTAAAGTCTAATCCCAAAGACGGAACCTCTGACAGTGCGGCACTCCCTCAGTACTGCCCCTCCGACAATGCGGCGCTCCCTCAGTACTGCCCCTCCGACAGTGCGGCGCTCCCTCAGTACTGCCCCTCAGACAGTGCGGCGCTCACTCAGTACCGCCCCTCCGACAGTGCGGCGCTCCCTCAGTACCGCCCCTCCGACAGTGCGGCGCTCCCTCAGTACTGCCCCTCTGACTGTGCGGCGCTCCCTCAGTACTGCCCCTCTGACTGTGCGGCGCTCCCTCAGTACTGCCCCTCCGACAGTGCGGCACTCCCTCAGTACTGCCCCTCCGACAGTGCGGCGCTCCCTCAGTACTGCCCCTCCGACAGTGCGGCGCTCCCTCAGTACCGCCCCTCTGACAGTGCGGCACTCCCTCAGTACCGCCCCTCCGACAGTGCGGCCTCCCTCATACTGCCCCTCCGACAGTGCGGCGCTCCCTCAGTACTGCCCCTCCGACAGTGCGGCGCTCCCTCAGTACTGCCCCTCCGACAGTGCGGCGCTCCCTCAGTACTGCCCCTCCGACAGTGCGGCGCTCCCTCAGTACTGCCCCTCCGACAGTGCGGCGCTCCCTCAGTACTGCCCCTCCGACTGTGCGGCACTCCCTCAGTACTGCACTGTGAGTGTTGGCCTGGATTTTTGTGCTCAAGTCTCTGGAGTGGAACTCGAACCCATGAAACTTCTGACTCTGAAGCGAGAGAGAGAGAGGGTGGTGCGCACTGAGCCAGTCAGGCCAATGGCCTTTTCCTCAGCTGTAGACTCTATACAATGTTACTCCGACGAGAGTCAGCACTTCGGTGGGTGGGAGAACAGAAACAAATATCAGAAAGACAGCAATAAAGGGAACAGTTTTAACACTGGGGACACTCCTGAGAAACAGACTGGTTTGTAGAACAAGTGCCAGTGATACCCGCTCCTTAAGATAAGCCCCATCACCACCTCTGTGAGTCACCTCCTGTCAGAAGGAGTGAGATTCACAAACAGCCTGCTTACGTCTCTCCCAATTATCACCTTATTGGGACAGTTTTCACAGGATCCGCGCAAACATGGCGAGGAGCATTCATTCCAGTGCGTGTCAGAAAATCCCTGCTGTGTCTGTGTGTGTGTGTGTGCACATCAGTCATTGTGTGCCAGACTGTGCACATCTGCATGCCTGTGTATCTGTCTGTCTGTGTATGTGTCTGACAGTGTATGTGTCTGTCTGTGTATGTGTATCTTTCTGCCTGTGTATCTGTCTGTGTCTCTGTCTATCTGTGTATGTGTCCGTCTGTGCATCTGTCTGTCTGTGTATGTGTCTGTCAGTGTATCCATGCATCTGTCTGTCTGTATATGTGTCTGTCTGTGTATGTGTCTGTCTGTGTATGTGCCTGTCTGTGTATGTGTATCGGTCTGCCTGTGTATCTGTCTGTGTATCGGTCTGTCTGTGTATGTGTCTGTCAGTGTATCCATGCATCTGTCTTGTCTGTATCTGTCTGTCAATGTATCTGTCTATCTGCGCATCTTTCTGTCTGTGTACATGTATCGGTCTGCCTGTGTATCTGTCTGTCTGTGCATCTTTCTGTCTGTGTATGTGTATCTGTCTGTCTGTGCATCTGTCTGTCTGTGCATCTGTCTGTCTGTGTATGTGTATCTGTCTGTCTGTGCATCTGTCTGTCTGTGCATCTGTCTGTCTGTGTATGTGTCTGTCAGTGTATCCATGCATCTGTCTTGTCTGTATCTGTCTGTCAATGTATCTGTCTATCTGCGCATCTTTCTGTCTGTGTACATGTATCGGTCTGCCTGTGTATCTGTCTGTCTGTGCATCTTTCTGTCTGTGTATGTGTATCTGTCTGTCTGTGCATCTGTCTGTCTGTGCATCTGTCTGTCTGTGTATGTGTATCTGTCTGTCTGTGCATCTGTCTGTCTGTGCATCTGTCTGTCTGTGCATCTGTCTGTCTGTGTATCGGTCTGCCTGTGTATCTGTCTGTCTGTGCATCTTTCTGTCTGTCTGTGCATCTGTCTGTCTGTGTATCTGTCTGTCTGTGCATCTGTCTGTCTGTGTATCTGTCTGTCTGTGCATCTTTCTGTCTGTGTATGTGTATCTGTGCATCTGTCTGTCTGTGCATCTGTCTGTCTGTGTATCTGTCTGTCTGTGCATCTGTCTGTCTGTGTATGTGTATCTGTGCATCTGTCTGTCTGTGTATCTGTCTGTCTGTGCATCTGTCTGTCTGTGTATCTGTCTGTCTGTGCATCTGTCTGTCTGTGTATGTGTATCTGTGTATCTGTCTGTCTGTGCATCTGTCTGTCTGTGTATCTGTCTGTCTGTGCATCTTTCTGTCTGTGTATGTGTATCTGTGCATCTGTCTGTCTGTGTATCTGTCTGTCTGTGCATCTGTCTGTCTGTGTATCTGTCTGTCTGTGCATCTGTCTGTCTGTGTATCTGTCTGTCTGTGCATCTTTCTGTCTGTGTATGTGTATCTGTGCATCTGTCTGTCTGTGCATCTGTCTGTCTGTGCATCTGTCTGTCTGTGTATCTGTGTAACTGTTTGTCTGTGTATCTTTCTGTCTGTGTATATGCATCTGTGCATATGACGAAAGACTTGCATTTATACAGCGCCTTACCTGACCACCGGACATCCCAAAGCGCTTTACAGCCAATGAAGTACTTTTTGAAGTGTGGTCACTGTTGTAATGTAGGAAACGCAGCAGCCAATTTACGCACAGCAAGCTCCCACACACAGCAATGTGATATTGACCCAGATCATCTGTTTCAGTGATGTTGGTTGAGGGATAAATATTGGCCCCAAGAAACCGGGGAGAACTCCCCCTGCTCTTTTTCAAAATAGTGCCATGGGATATTTTACCTCCACCTGAGAGGGCAGAAGAGGCCTCGGTTTAACGTCTCATCTGAAAATCGGCCCCTCCGACCGTGCAGCGCTCCCTCAGTACCCCCCCTCCGACAGTGCAGCGCTCCCTCAGTACCACCCCTCCGACAGTGCAGCGCTCCCTCAGTACCGCCCCTCCGACAGTGCAGCGCTCCCTCAGTACCGCCCCTCCGACAGTGCGGCACTCCCTTAGTACCGCCCCTCCGACAGTGCGGCACTCCCTCAGCACTGCCCCTCCGACAGTGCGGCACTCCCTCAGCACTGCCCCTCCGACAGTGCGGCACTCCCTCAGCACTGCCCCTCCGACAGTGCGGCACTCCCTCAGCACTGCACTGGAGTGTCAGCTTAGATTTATGTGCTCAGGTCCCTGGAGTGGGACTCAAACCCACAACCTTCTGACTCAGAGATGAGAGTGCTGCGCACTGAACCACAGCTGACACTGGACGGATCTGAGTATGTTTATACATCTGTGTGTTTCCGGAGTTGTCTCTGTGTGAGCATGTGTCTAACTGTGTCTGTGTTTATTTCTGTGTTTGTGTGTGTCTATTGCTGTACCTGCCCTGGGAATGTTTGATGGGACAGTGTTGTGTATCTGTAAAGCATGCACTCCCATGTTCCGCCACCAGGGAGCTCATCCACTGAAGTCCCAAGGGATCCCAGCATCCCTTGGGAGCACTGTATATAAGCCGTCCCCTAAGGCCTGTTCCTCACTCTGGAGTGTCTTATTAAAGACTGAGGTCACTGTTACTTTAACCTCCCTATGTGCAGCCTCATCTGTGTTGGGAACACAATAACTCGCGACGAGTATACGAATCCAACGCAAAAATGCAACAAACTGTGGGCATCCTGGAGAAGTTCTCGGAGGGTGAGGACTAGGAAGCCTATGTCGAACGGCTAGACCAGTACTTTGTAGCCAACGAGCTGGACGGAGAAGGAAGCGCTGCAAAAAGGAGAGCGGTCCTCCTCACAGTCTGCGGGGCACCGAACTACAGCCTCATGAAGAATCTTCTGGCTCCGGTGAAACCCACAGATAAGTCGTATGAGGAACTGTGTACACTGGTTCGGAACATCTTAACCCGAGGGAGAGCGTGCTGATGGCGAGGTATCGGTTCTACACGTGCCAGCGATCTGAAGATCAGGAAGTGGTGAGCTACGTCGCCGAGCTAAGGCGACTTGCAGGACAATGTGAGTTTGATGGCTACCTGGAGCAGATGCTCAGAGACTTTTTTGTACTGGGCACTGGCCACGAGACCATGCTACAAAAACTTTTGACTGTAGAGACACCGACCCTCAGTAAGGCCATTGCGATAGCACAGGGGTTTATGTCCACCAGTGATAACACCAAACAAATCTCTCAGCACACAAGTGCTAGCAATGTACATAAATTAACTGGAACTGTGTTTGCGAGCAGAAATGTACAGGGCAGAAACCATGAATCTGCAACTGCCAGCAGCCTCAGGTGACCCAGATGACTCAGAGTCCCCAACAAAGGATGAATGCAAGGCAATTCACACCTTGTTGGCATTGTGGAGGCTTCCATTCAGCCTATTCATGCCGCTTCAAAGGGTATGTTTGCAAGAGCTGTGAAACAATGGGGCACCTCCAACGAGCTTGCAGATGAGCTGCAAGCTCTGCAAAACCTGCTAACCACCACATAGCAGAGGAAGATCGGTCCATGGTGGGTCAAAGCAATTTTGAGCCTCAGAGAGAGGAGGCAGATGCTGAAGTACACGGGGTGCACACATTTTCGACGAAATGTCCACCTATAATGCTAAACGTAAAATTGAATGGCTTACCCGTAGCCATGGAACTGGACACTGGCGCTAGCCAATCCATCATGAGTAAAAAGATGTTTGAGTGACAGTGGTGCATCAAGGCATTCAGACCAGCCCTAAGCCCCATCCACACGAAACTGAGAATGTACACCAAAGAGCTTATCACTGTCCTGGGCAGCACCATGGTCAAGGTCACCTACGAGGGCACGGTGCAAGAACTGCCACTCTGGATTGTCCCGGGCAATGACCCCACACTGCTTGGAAGGAGCTGGCTGGGCAAAATCCGCTGGAACTGGGATGACATCCGAGCGCTATCACATGTCGATGAGGCCTCATGTACCCAGGTTCTTAACAAATTTCCTTCCCTTTTTGAGCCAGGCATTGGAAACTTTTCCGGGGCAAAGGTACGGATCCACTTGGTCCCAGGGGCATGACCCATTCACCACAAGGCGCGAGCAGTACCTCACATGATGAGGGAGAGAGTGTAAATTGAGCTGGACAGGCTGCAACACGAGGGCATCATCTCCCCAGTGGAATTCAGCGAGTGGGCCAGCCCGATTGTTCCAGTACTCAAAAGTGATGGCACGGTCAGGATTTGCGGCGATTATAAAGGAACTATTAATCGTTTCTCGCTACAGGACCAATACCCGCTACCTAAGGCAGACGACCTATTTGCGATGCTGGCAGGAGGCAAGACGTTCACCAAGCTCGACCTGACTTTGGCCTACATGACGCAGGAGCTGGAGGAGTCTTCGAAGGGCCTCACCTGCATCAACACGCACAAGGGACTGTTCATCTACAACAGTTGCCCGTTTGGAATTCGGTCGGCTGCAGTGATCTTCCAGAGAAACATGGAGAGCCGACTCAAGTCGGTACCACACACTGTGGTTTTTCAGGATGACATATTGGTCACGGGTCGGGACACCGGCGAGCACCTACAAAACCTGGAGGAGGTCCTCCAGCGACTGGATCGCGTAGGGCTGCGGCTGAAGAGCTCGAAATGTGTCTTCATGACAACAGAAGTGGAGTTTTTGGGGAGAAAGATCACGGCGGACGGCATTCGGCCCACAGACGCCAAGACAGAGGCTATCAGGAACGCGCCCAGGCCACAGAACATCACAGAGCTGCGGTCGTTCCTGGGACTCCGCAACTATATTGGTAACTTCCTACCGGGGTTAAGCACCCTTTTAGAGCCCCTACATGTGTTATTGCGTAAAGGTGAGAACTGGGTATGGGGAAAAAAACAAGTAATTGCTTTTGAGAAAGCCAGGAACATTTTATGCTCCAACAAGCTGCTTGTATTGTATAACCCGTGTAAAAGACTTGTGCTAGCATGTGACACGTCGTCGTACGGAGTCGGGTGTGTATTACAACAAGCTAACGTTGCGGGGAAGTTGCAACTTGTCGCCTATGCTTCCAGGAGCTTGTCTAAGGCCGAGAGGGCCTACAGCATGATTCAGAAAGAGGCATTAGCATGTGTGTTCGGGGTAAACTTCCTGTTTGGCCTCAAATTTGAGCTGGAAACCGATCACAAGCCCCTCACATCCCTGTTCGCTGAAAACAAGGGGATAAATACTAATGCCTCAGCCCGCATACAAAGGTGACCACTCGCGCTATCAGCATATAACTATACCATCCGCCACAGGCCAGGCACCAAGAACTGTGCGGATGCTCTCAGTCGACTACCATTGCCCACCATGGGGGTGGAAATGGCGCAGCCCGCGGACTTGTTGATGGTCATGGAAGCGTTTGAAAATGATAAATCACCTGTCACGGCACGCCAGATTAGGACTTGGACCAGCCAAGATCCTCTGCTGTCCCTCGTAAAAAACTGCGTACTGCATGGGAGCTGGGCCAGCATCCCCGTTGAAATGCAAGAGCCAATCAAACCGTTCCAGCAGCGAAAGGACGAGCTGTCCATTCAGGCAGACTGCCTGTTGTGGGGTAACCGCGTAGTGCTACCAAAAAAGGGCAGGGAGACATTCATCTCGGATCTCCACAGCACACACCCGGGTATAGTAATGATGAAAGCGATAGCCAGATCCCACGTGTGGTGGCCCGGGATCGACTCTGACTTCGAGTCCTGTGTACGGCAATGCAGCGTATGTGCTCAGTTGAGCAACGCGCCCAGAGAGGCACCACTAAGTTTGTGGTCCTGGCCCTCCAGACCATGGTCGAGGATCCATGTCGACTATGCGGGCCCGTTTCTCGGTAAAATGTTCCTGGTGGTGGTGGGTGCTTTTTCAAAATGGATTGAATGTGAAATAATGTCGGGAAGCACCGCCACCGCCACCATTGAAAGCCTGAGGGCCATGTTTGCCACCCACGGCCTGCCTGACATACTGGTCAGTGACAACGGGCCATGTTTCACCAGTGCTGAATTTAAAGAATTCATGACCCGCAATGGGATCAAACATGTCACCTCGGCCCCGTTTAAACCAGCCTCCAATGGGCAGGCAGAGCGGGCAGTACAAACCATCAAACAGAGCCTTAAACGAGTCACAGAAGGCTCACTCCAAACCCGTCTGTCCTGAGTACTGCTCAGCTACCGCACGAGACCCCACTCGCTCACAGGGGTGCCCCCGGCTGAGCTACTCATGAAAAGGACACTTAAAACCAGACTCTCGCTGGTTCACCCCAACCTGCATGATCAGGTAGAGAGCAGGCGGCAGCAACAAAATGTAAACGATGGTCGCGCCACTGTGTCACGGGAAATTGATCTGAATTACCCTGTGTATGTGCTAAACTATGGACATGGTCCCAAGTGGATCGCGGGCACGGTGATAGTTAAAGAAGGGAGTAGGGTGTTTGTAGTCAAACTAGACAATGGACAAATTTGCAGAAAGCACCTGGACCAAACGAGGCTGCGGTTCACAGGCTGCCCTGAACAACCCACAGCAGACACCACCTTTTTCGAGCCCACAACACACACCCAAAGCATCAACGACACCACGCCGGACCAGGAAATCGAACCCATCACGCCCAACAGCTCAGCAAGGCCAGGCTCACCCAGCCCTGCAGGGCCAACAACACGCCAGCCCAGCGAGGGCACAGCCAACACACCAGAACAGACATTTGTACCGAGGCAGTCCACCAGGGAAAGAAAGGCTCCCGACTGCCTCATCTTGTAAATAGTTTTCACTTTGACTTTGGGGGGGGGAGTGATGTTGTGTATCTGTAAAGCATGCACTCCCATGTTCTGCCACCAGGGAGCTCATCCCCTGAAGTCCCAAGGGATCCCAGCATCCCTTGGGAGCACTGTATATAAGCCGGCCCCTAAGACCTATTCCTCACTCTGGAATGTCTTATTAAAGACTGAGGTCACTGTTACTTTAACCTCCCTGTGTGCAGTCTCATCTGTGTTAGGAACGCAATAGACAGTGTAGAGGGAGCTTTACTCTGTATCTAACCCCATGCTGTACCTGCCCTGGGAGTGTTTGATGGGACAGTGTAGAGGGAGCTTTACTCTGTATCTAATCCCGTGCTGTACCTGCCCTGGGAGTGTTTGATGGGACAGTGTAGAGGGAGCTTTACTCTGTATCTAACCCCGTGCTGTACCTGCCCTGGGAGTGTTTGATGGGACAGTGTAGAGAGAGCTTTACTCTGTATCTAACCCCGTGCTGTACCTGCCCTGGGAGTGTTTGATGGGACAGTGTAGAGGGAGCTTTACTCTGTATCTAACCCCGTGCTGTACCTGCCCTGGGAGTGTTTGATGGGACAGTGCAGAGGGAGCTTTACTCTGTATCTAACCCCCTGTACCTGCCCTGGGAGTGTTTGATGGGACAGTGTAGAGGGAGCTTTACTCTGTATCTAAACTGTGCTGTACCTGCCCTGGGAGTGTTTGATGGGACAGTGTAGAGGGAGCTTTACTCTGTATCTAACCCCCTGTACCTGCCCTGGGAGTGTTTGATGGGACAGTGTAGAGGGAGCTTTACTCTGTATCTAACCCCCTGTACCTGTCCTGGGAATCTTTGATTGGACAGTGTAGAGGGAGCTTTACTCTGCATCTAACCCCGTGCTGTACCTGCCCTGGGAGTGTTTGATGGGACAGTGTAGAGGGAGCTTTACTCTGTATCTAACCCCCTGTACCTGCCCTGAGAGTGTTTGATGGGACAGTGCAGAGGGAGCTTTACTCTGTATCTAACCCCCTGTACCTGCCCTGAGAGTGTTTGATGGGACAGTGCAGAGGGAGCTTTACTCTGCATCTAACCCCGTGCTGTACCTGCCCTGGGAGTGTTTGATGGGACAGTGTAGAGGGAGCTTTACTCTGTATCTAACCCCCTGTACCTGCCCTGAGAGTGTTTGATGGGACAGTGCAGAGGGAGCTTTACTCTGTATCTAACCCCCTGTACCTGCCCTGAGAGTGTTTGATGGGACAGTGCAGAGGGAGCTTTACTCTGCATCTAACCCCGTGTACCTGCCCTGGGAGTGTTTGAATCAGGGATAATTTTGTTCAATACTGATTTGGAATAAGCGAAGCAATCAGCACAAAAACAAAATTGTCATGTAGCGGTTTAACCAGAGCCAACATCCCCGATTAAAATCTTACAGGGTTGGCAAACTCGCCGTTGCCGTCAGAAGTGGATTTTTTATGTGCTATGTAATGTCTTTTGCACTCGAGTGTTTACAGATGTGGTGGTCACGCAGATAGAATCAGAGAAAGTTACAGCACGGGAGGAGGCCATTTCGGCCCATCGTGTCCGCGCCGGCCGACCAAGAGCCACCCGGCCCAATCCCACTTTCCCGCTCTCGGTCCGTAGCCCTGTGGGTTACGGCACTTCAGGTGCACATCCAAATGTGGTGAGGGTTTCTGCCTCTACCACCCTTTCAGGCAGTGAGTTTCTCCCCAGACCCTCACCACCCTCTGGGTGAAGACATTTCCCCTCAAATCCCCTCTAAACCTCCCCCCAATTACTTTCAATCTCTGCCCCCTGGTTGTTGACCCCTCTGCCAAGGGAAACAGGTCCGTCCTATCCACTCTATCCAGGCCCCTCATCATTTTATACACCTCAATCAGGTCTCCCCTCAGCCTCCTCTGTTCCAAAGAAAACAACCCCAGCCTATCCAATCTTTCCTCATCGCTAAAATTCTCCAGTCCTGGCATCCTGGTAAATCTCCTCTCTACCCTCTCCAGTGCAACATCCTGGTAAATCTCCTCTGTACCCTCTCTAGTGCAACATCCTGGTAAATCTCCTCTGTACCCTCTCTAGTGCAACATCCTGGTAAATCTCCTCTGTACCCTCTCTAGTGCAACATCCTGGTAAATCTCCTCTGTACCCTCTCCAGTGCAACATCCTGGTAAATCTCCTCTGTACCCTCTCCAGTGCAACATCCTGGTAAATCTCCTCTGTACCCTCTCTAGTGCAACATCCTGGTAAATCTCCTCTGTACCCTCTCTAGTGCAACATCCTGGTAAATCTCCTCTGTACCCTCTCCAGTGCAACATCCTGGTAAATCTCCTCTGTACCCTCTCCAGTGCAACATCCTGGTAAATCTCCTCTGTACCCTCTCTAGTGCAACATCCTGGTAAATCTCCTCTGTCCCCTCTCTAGTGCCACAACCTGGTAAATCTCCTCTGTACCCTCTCTAGTGCAACATCCTGGTAAATCTCCTCTGTACCCTCTCCAGTGCAACATCCTGGTAAATCTCCTCTGTACCCTCTCCAGTGCAACATCCTGGTAAATCTCCTCTATACCCACTCCAGTGCAACATCTGGTAAATCTCCTCTGTACCCTCTCTAGTGCAACATCCTGGTAAATCTATCTGTACCCTCTCCAGTGCAACATCCTGGTAAATCTCCTCTGTACCCTCTCCAGTGCAACATCCGGGTAAATCTCCTCTGTACCCTCTCTAGTGCAACATCCTGGTAAATCTCCTCTGTACCCTCTCCAGTGCAACATCCTGGTAAATCTCCTCTGTACCCTCTCCAGTGCAACATCCTGGTTAATCTCCTCTGTACCCTCTCTAGTGCAACATCCTGGTAAATCTCCTCTGTACCCTCTCTAGTGCAACATCCTGGTAAATCTCCTCTGTACCCTCTCTAGTGTAACATCCTGGTAAATCTCCTCTGCACCCTCTCCAGTGCAACATCTTGGTAAATCTCCTCTGTACCCTCTCCAGTGCAACATCCTGGTAAATCTCCTCTGTACCCTCTCCAGTGCAACATCCTGGTAAATCTCCTCTGTACCCTCTCTAGTGCAACATCCTGGTAAATCTCCTCTGTACCCTCTCCAGTGCAACATCCTGGTAAATCTCCTCTGTACCCTCTCCAGTGCAACATCCTGGTAAATCTCCTCTGTACCCTCTCTAGTGCAACATCCTGGTAAATCTCCTCTGTACCCTCTCTAGTGCAACATCCTGGTAAATCTCCTCTGTACCCTCTCTAGTGCAACATCCTGGTAAATCTCCTCTGTACTCTCTCTAGTGCAACATCCTGGTAAATCTCCTCTGTACCCTCTCCAGTGCAACATCCTGGTAAATCTCCTCTGTACCCTCTCCAGTGCAACATCCTGGTAAATCTCCTCTATACCCTCTCTAGTGCAACATCCTGGTTAATCTCCTCTGTATCCTCTCTAGTGCAAAATCCTGGTAAATCCTGGTAAATCTCCTCTGTACCCACTCCAGTGCAACATCTGGTAAATCTCCTCTGTACCCTCTCTAGTGCAACATCCTGGTAAATCTATCTGTACCCTCTCCAGTGCAACATCCTGGTAAATCTGCTCTGTACCCTCTCCAGTGCAACATCCGGGTAAATCTCCTCTGTACCCTCTCCAGTGCAACATCCTGGTAAATCTCCTCTGTACCCTCTCCAGTGCAACATCCTGGTAAATCTCCTCTGTACCCTCTCCAGTGCAACATCCTGGTTAATCTCCTCTGTACCCTCTCTAGTGCAACATCCTGGTAAATCTCCTCTGTCCCCTCTCTAGTGCAACATCCTGGTAAATCTCCTCTGTACCCTCTCTAGTGTAACATCCTGGTAAATCTCCTCTGCACCCTCTCCAGTGCAACACCCTGGTAAATCTCCTCTGTACCCTCTCCAGTGCAACATCCTGGTAAATCTCCTCTGTACCCTCTCCAGTGCAATATCCTGGTGAATCTCCTCTGTACCCTCTCTAGTGCAACATCCTGGTAAATCTCCTTGTCGCAAGCACACACCAGCATGGTCCGAGCACCAAGCTCCCACAGCCGGGAGAGTGAGCTCCCAATCATCATTATTCTCGGCGGTCCCTCAAACGAGGATGACTTGCTTCCACACCAAAAGGGTGGAGTTCATGGATGTTTCAATGAAGGACCCGATGTTCCAGTCCTGAACTCCTCCAATCGAGCGGCTGGAAGATGCCTGTGGGTGGATTTATTTAACGTGGGGTGACCGTTGCACACCAGCCACCACACGGGGCTTGACAGAGCGAGGTCTCGGTCCAGGGGCAAGGGTTAACCAGGACGACTGGAGACCAGCTCTGCTGCACGGACCCAGTGCGCCCACATATCGCACACAGTGTGGGCTGGGCCCGTGCTGCCCCTGGGCCCTCGCCTCTCCTGGGCCCCGTACCCTCATTTGCCGCACCTCTGCCACGATCTCTCACCGCTCTGCCTCAATCATTCACCACACCTCCGCCCCGACCTTCCCGCTTCTCTGCCGTGCCTGTGCCCTGCTGTTGCTTCGGCCCACGGTCTAACCAGCCGCACACCCGGGACGACTGACAATGGGAGTCCGGCTGGAAACCTTCCAGGCGTCAAGCTCGGACTCGGTAATTCTGCTCAGCCGAGAGAGGGCACCTGAGCTGTGGGGGGCTCGGGATGCATGGCGCGCTGACTGTTTAGCCCGCTGGTGGCTCTCCTGTGCACCAGTGGGAGAGACTTGCATTTCTATAGCACCTTTCACCACCTCAGGACATCCCAACGCGCTTCGCAGCCAATGAAGTACTTTTGGAGTGTGGTCGCTGTTGTAATGTGGGAAACTCGGCAGCCAATTTGCGCACAGCAAGATCCCACACACGGCGATGTGATAATGACCCGGATCATCTGTTTTAGTGATGTTGGTTGAGGGATAAATATTGGCCCCAGGACACTGGGGAGAACTCCCCCTGCTCTTCTTCCAATAGTGGCCCCGGGATCTTTTACATCCATCCGAGAGGGCAGACGGGGCCTCGGTTTAACGTCTCATCTGAACATCTGCCCCTCCGACAGTGCGGCGCTCCCTCAGTACCGCCCCTCCGACAGTGCGGCGCTCCCTCAGTACCGCCCCTCCGACAGTGCGGCGCTCCCTCAGTACCGCCCCTCTGACAGTGCGGCGCTCCCTCAGTACCGCCCCTCCGACAGTGCGGCGCTCCCTCAGTACTGCCCCTCCGACAGTGCGGCGCTCCCTCAGTACCGCCCCTCCGACAGTGCGGCGCTCCCTCAGTACTGCCCCTCCGACGGTGCGGCGCTCCCTCAGTACCGCCCCTCCGACAGTGCGGCGCTCCCTCAGTACCGCCCCTCTGACAGTGCGGCGCTCCCTCAGTACCGCCCCTCCGACAGTGCGGGGCTCCCTCAGTACTGCACCTCCGACAGTGCGGCGCTCCCTCAGTACTGCCCCTCCGACAGTGCGGCGCTCCCTCAGTACTGCACCTCCGACAGTGCGGCGCTCCCTCAGTACTGCCCCTCCGACAGTGCGGCGCTCCCTCAGTACTGCCCCTCCGACAGTGCGGCGCTCCCTCGGTACCGCCCCTCCGACAGTGCGACGCTCCCTCAGTACCGCCCCTCCGACAGTGCGGCGCTCCCTCAGTACCGCCCCTCCGACAGTGCGGTGCTCCCTCAGTACCGCCCCTCCGACAGTGCGGTGCTCCCTCAGCACCGCCCCTCCGACAGTGCGGTGCTCCCTCAGTACAGCCCCTCCGACAGTGCGGTGCTCCCTCAGTACAGCACGGGGAGATTCAGCCTAGATTTTTGTGCTTGTCTCTGGATTGGGTACTCGAACCCACGATCTTCTGTGCCAATGTAATGGGCTCGAGGGGCTGAATGGCCTCCTCCTGTTCCTGTGTAACAGGCTCAAGGGGCTAAATGGCCCCTTCTGTACCTACATATCATTATGTTCACTGCTGAAAGGTGATGTGCTCCTTCAAATCCTCCCCCAGACTTTGCTTTACTGCTTCTTACAGTTATTCAGCCTCTCTGTTAGTTCTTTGGTCTCACTCTTGTCTCACTGAGGATATGCAGAGGTCAACAGTGTGGGTTCACACCTCAACTCCCGCCGCAGGAACATGCTTCATGTGCTTTAGCTGCCCTCTGCTGGAGATACATGGTAAAGGGCAGCAGAAACAACAGTCACTGCTCATCGAGCTGATTAAACATTCCCAGGGCAGGTACAGCGCAGTGTTAGATACAGAGTAAAGCTCCCTCTACAATGTCCCATCAAACACTCCCAGGACAGGTACAGGGGGTTAGATACAGAGTAAAGCTCCCTCTACAATGTCCCATCAAACACTCCCAGGGCAGGTACAGGGGGTTAGATACAGAGTAAAGCTCCCTCTACACTGTCCCATCAAACACTCCCAGGGCAGGTACAGCAGGGGGTTAGATACAGAGTAAAGCTCCCTCTACACTGTCCCATCAAACACTCCCAGTACAGGTACAGGGGGTTAGATACAGAGTAAAGCTCCCTCTACACTGTCCCATCAAACACTCCCAGGGCAGGTACAGCATGGGGTTAGATACAGAGTAAAACTCCCTCTACACTGTCCCATCAAACACTCCCAGTACAGGTACAGCACGGGGTTAGATACAGAGTAAAGCTCCCTCTACACTGGAGGAGGTAGAACTGAGCTCCACCATCTCCCCATCGAGTACCGTGCCCGGCTGTTGCTATTAATTGAGGAAATGGCAAACAGATAGGAAAAGACTTGCATTTATATAGCACCTTTCATGACCTCAGAACGTCCCAAAGTGCTTTACAGACAATGACGCACTTTTGGAGTGTGGTCACTGTTGTAATGTGGGAAACGCTGAAGCCAATTTGCACACAGCAAGCTCCCACACACAGCAATGTGATAATGACCCAGATCGTCTGTTCTCGTGTTGTTGGTTAAAATATTGGCCACAGGGCACCGGGGGATAACTCGCTCCTTGGTCTTCTCCGAAATAGTGTCCGTGGGATCTTTTACATCCACCCGAGAGTGTAAACGGGGCCTCGGTTTAACGTCCCATCTGAAAGACGGCACCTCCGACAGTGCGGCACTCTCTCAGTACTGCCCCTCCGACAGTGCTGCACTCCCTCAGTACCGCCCCTCCGACAGTGCGGCTCTCCCTCAGTACTGCCCCTCCGACAGTGCGGCGCTCCCTCAGTACTGCCCCTCCGACAGAGCGGCGCTCCCTCAGTACTGCCCCTCCGACAGTGCGGCGCTCCCTCAGTACTGCCCCTCCGACAGTGCGGCATTCCCTCAGTACTGCCCCTCCGACAGTGCGGCGCTCTCTCAGTACCGCCCCTCCGACAGTGCTGCACTCCCTCAGTACCGCCCCTCCGACAGTGCGGCGCTCCCTCAGTACTGCCCCTCCGACAGTGCGGCGCTCCCTCAGTACTGCCCCTCCGACAGTGCTGCACTCCCTCAGTATTGCCCCTCCGACAGTGCTGCACTTCCTCAGTACTGCCCCTCCGACAGTGCTGCACTCCCTCAGTACTGCCCCTCCGACAGTGCTGCACTTCCTCAGTACTGCCCCTCCGACAGTGCGGCGCTCCCTCAGTACTGCCCCTCCGACAGTGCGGCGCTCTCTCCGCTCCCTCAGTACTGCCCCTCCGACAGTGCGGCGCTCCCTCAGTAATGCCCCTCCGACAGTGCGGCTCCCTCAGTAATGCCCCTCCGACAGTGCAGCACTCCCTCAGTAATGCCCCTCCGACAGTGCGGCTCCCTCAGTAATGCCCCTCCGACAGTGCGGCACTCCCTCAGTAATGCCCCTCCGACAATGCGGCGCTCCCTCAGCACTACATAGGAACATGGGAACATAGGAATTAGGAACAGGAGTAGGCCATCTAGCCCCTCGAGCCTGCTCCGCCATTCAATAGGATCATGGCTGATCTGGCCGTGGACTCAGCTCCACTTACCCGCCCGCTCCCCGTAACCCTTAATTCCCTTATTGCTTAAAAATCTATCTATCTTTGACTTGAAAACATTCAATGAGCTAGCCTCAACTGCTTCCTTGGGTAGAGAATTCCACAGATTTACAACCCTCTGGGAGAATAAATTCCTTCTCAACTCGGTTTTAAATTGGCTCCTCCGTATTTTGAGGCTGTGCCCCCTAGTTCTAGTCTCCTCGACCAGTGGAAACAACCTCTCTGCCTCTATCCTGTCTATCCCTTTCATTATTTTAAATGTTTCTATAAGATCACCCCTCATCCTTCTGAACTCCAAGGAGTAAAAACCCAGTCTACTCAATCTATCATCATAAGGTAACCCCCTCATCTCCGGAATCAGCCTAGTGAATCGTCTCTGTACCCCTTCCAAAGCTAGTATATCCTTCCTTAAGTAAGATGACCAAAACTGCACACAGTACTCCAGGTGCGGCCTTACCAATACCTTATACTACCCCTCCGACAGTGCGGCGCTCCCTCAGTACTGCCCCTCCGACAGTGCAGCGCTCTCTCAGTACCGCCCCTCCAACAGTGCGGCGCTCCCTCAGTACCGCCCCTCCGACAGTGCGGCACTCCCTCAGTACTGCCCCTCCGACAGTGCGGCACTCCCTCAGTACTGCCCCTCCGACAGTGCGGCGCTCCCTCAGTACTGCCCCTCCGACAGTGCGGCGCTCCCTCAGTAGTGCTCCTACGACAGTGCGGCACTCCCTCAGTACTGCCCCTCCGACAGTGCGGCGCTCCCCCAGTACTGCTCCTCCGACAGTGCGGCGCTCCCTCAGTAGTGCTCCTCCGACAGTGCGACACTCCCTCAGTACCGCCCCTCCGACAGTGTGACGCTCCCTCAGTACTGCCCCTCCGACAGTGCGGCGCTCCCTCAGTACTGTCCCCTCCTACATTGCGGCGCTCCCTCAGTACTGCCCCTCCGACAGTGCGGAGCTCCCTCAGTACTGCCCCTCCGACAGTGCGGGGCTCCCTCAGTACTGCCCCCTCCGACATTGCGGCGCTCCCTCAGTACTGCCCCTCCGACAGTGCGGAGCTCCCTCAGTACCGCCCCTCCGACAGTGCGGCACTCCCTCAGTACTGCCCCTCCGACAGTGCGGCGCTCCCTCAGTACTGCCCCTCCGACAGTGCGGCGCTCCCTCAGTACTGCCCCTCCAACAGTGCGGCGCTCCCTCAGTACCGCCCCTCCGATAGTGCGGCGCTCCCCCAGTACTGCTCCTCCGACAGTGCGGCGCTCCCTCAGTACTGCCCCTCCGACAGTGCGGCTCCCTCAGTAATGCCCCTCCGACAGTGCGGCACTCCCTCAGTACTGCCCCTCCGACAGTGCGGCACTCCCTCAGTAATGCCCCTCCGACAGTGCGGCTCCCTCAGTAATGCCCCTCCGACAATGCGGCGCTCCCTCAGCACTACATAGGAACATGGGAACATAGGAATTAGGAACAGGAGTAGGCCATCTAGCCCCTCGAGCCTGCTCCGCCATTCAATAGGATCATGGCTGATCTGGCCGTGGACTCAGCTCCACTTACCCGCCCGCTCCCCGTAACCCTTAATTCCCTTATTGCTTAAAAATCTATCTATCTTTGACTTGAAAACATTCAATGAGCTAGCCTCAACTGCTTCCTTGGGTAGAGAATTCCACAGATTCACAACCCTCTGGGAGAATAAATTCCTTCTCAACTCGGTTTTAAATTGGCTCCTCCGTATTTTGAGGCTGTGCCCCCTAGTTCTAGTCTCCCCGACCAGTGGAAACAACCTCTCTGCCTCTATCTTGTCTATCCCTTTCATTATTTTAAATGTTTCTATAAGATCACCCCTCATCCTTCTGAACTCCAAGGAGTAAAAACCCAGTCTACTCAATCTATCATCATAAGGTAACCCCCTCATTAATCGAATCAGCCTAGTGAATCGTCTCTGTACCCCCTCCAAAGCTAGTATATCCTTCCTTAAGTAAGGTGACCAAAACTGCACACAGTACTCCAGGTGCGGCCTTACCAATACCTTATACTGCCCCTCCGACAGTGCGGCGTTCCCTCAGTACTGCCCCTCCGACAGTGCAGCGCTCTCTCAGTACCGCCCCTCCAACAGTGCGGCACTCTCTCAGTACCGCCCCTCCGACAGTGCGGCACTCCCTCAGTACTGCCCCTCCGACAGTGCGGCGCTCCCTCAGTACTGCCCCTCCGACAGTGCGGCGTTCCCTCAGTACTGCCCCTCCGACAGTGCGGCGCTCCCTCAGTAGTGCTCCTCCGACAGTGCGGCACTCCCTCAGTACTGCCCCTCCGACAGTGCGGCGCTCCCCCAGTACTGCTCCTCCGACAGTGCGGCGCTCCCTCAGTATTGCTCCTCCGACAGTGCGACACTCCCTCAGTACCGCCCCTCCGACAGTGTGACGCTCCCTCAGTACTGCCCCTCCGACAGTGCGGCGCTCCCTCAGTACTGCCCCCTCCTACATTGCGGCGCTCCCTCAGTACTGCCCCTCCGACAGTGCGGAGCTCCCTCAGTACTGCCCCTCCGACAGTGCGGGGCTCCCTCAGTACTGCCCCCTCCGACATTGCGGCGCTCCCTCAGTACTGCCCCTCCGACAGTGCGGAGCTCCCTCAGTACCGCCCCTCCGACAGTGCGGCACTCCCTCAGTACTGCCCCTCCGACAGTGCGGCGCTCCCTCAGTACTGCCCCTCCGACAGTGCGGCGCTCCCTCAGTACTGCCCCTCCGACAGTGCGGAGCTCCCTCAGTACCGCCCCTCCGACAGTGCGGCGCTCTCTCAGCACCGCCCCTCCGACAGTGCGGCGCTCCCTCAGCACCGCCCCTCCGACAGTGCGGCGCTCCCTCAGTAGTGCCCCTCCGACAGTGCGGCGCTCCCTCAGTACCGCCCCTCCGACAGTGCGGCGCTCCCTCAGCACCGCCCCTCCGACAGTGCGGTGCTCCCTCAGTACCACCCCTCCGACAGTGCGGTGCTCCCTCAGCACCGCCCCTCCGACAGTGCGGCGCTCCCTCAGTACTGCCCCTCCGACAGTGCGGCGCTCCCTCAGTACTGCCCCCTCCGACAGGAGCCACATAAAACACTGAGAGGAATGGAAACACAGCACAGAAGACGCAGAGAGACTTCACAGAGCACGTGTTGGTGCAGGATTGTTTTATTGGTGAGTATGGAGTGCCGGATGGCGACTAATGTCCGCGGTCTGTGTCGCCGCTGCTGTCACAGTGCCGGGGAGGTGGCCGACAATCTGTGAAGCTTTGGTTGCTGCCTGTGCTGGTCCCCATCTCGACCCTGGTCCTCCTGCACCTTGCCACAAGTTCAGCAGCGGTAACGGAGAAGCGATTAAGTATGTGCGCTCGATTTCAGGGCATCGACCCCTTCCCCCACCCTCGCCTCCCGAAGGCGCTGACTCTCACCGCCGGCGTATGTTACACCTCTGGGCCAGCCCGTGCTTCACCAGCTGCCGGAGCGCCTCATATTCAACAACAGCATGATTCAGCTCTCCCAACGGTTCAGCAGGGAGTCAGTCGGGAGCAGGAACCCCACCCCCCGCTCTGCCGTCATTGCTTCTCATCTCTTCCTTCCCCCAGGGAGCGCTGTCAGATATCAAGGGCCCCTGGTTCAGGCTGGGGACCAGCTCAATGATAATAAGAACATAAGAAATAGGAGCAGGAGTCGGCCATTCGGCCCCTCGAGCCTGCTCCGCCATTCAATACGACCATGGCTGATCCGATCATGGACTCAGCTCCACTTCCCTGCCCGCTCCCCTTATTCCCTTATCGTTTGAGAAACTGTCTATCTCTGTCTTAAATTTATTCAATGTCCCAGCTTCCACAGCTCTCTGAGGCAGCGAATTCCACAGATTTACAACCCTCAGAGAGAAGAAATTCCTCCTCATCTCAGTTTTAAATGGGCGGCCCCTTATTCTAAGACCATGCCCCCTAGTTCTAGTCTCCCCCATCAGTGGAAACATCCTCTCTGCATCCACCTTGTCGAGCCCCCTCATAATCTTATACGTTTCGATAAGATCACCTCTCATTCTTCTGAATTCCAATGAGTAGAGGCCGAACCTCCTCAACCTTTCCTCATAAGTCAACCCCCTCATCTCCCGGAATCAACCCGAGTGAACCTTCTCTGAACTGCCTCCAAAGCAAGTATATCCTTTCGTAAATATGGAAACCAAAACTGCACGCAGTATTCCAGGTGTGGCCTCACCAATACCCTGTATAACTGGAGCAAGACTTCCCTGCTTTTATACTCCATCCCCTTTGCAATAAAGGCCCAGATACCATTGGCCCTTCCTGATCACTTGCTGTACCTGCAGACTATCCTTGTGTGTTTCATGCACAAGTAACCCCCAGGTCCCGCTGTACTGCGGCACTTTGCAATCTTTCTCCATTTAAATAATAACTTGCTCTTTTGATTTTTTTTCCTGCCAAAGTGCATGACCTCACACCTCCGCCACGAACAGATTAAATGGCGGAACAGGCTCGAGGGGCCGAATGGCCGACCCCTGCTCCTATTTCTTAATGCCGTGACTGGAGGGGTGTGACGTTACACCGGAGCAGGACATTTCCCAGCACCCTTTGCTCCCGACGGATCCTGTTTCCGATCTCTATCCGGCGTTCCCTCTCCCTCTCCCAATGGCCATGTTCCAATTCCCGCCCGCAAAGTGCGCACACACTCCCGTTTCTTCCCGTTTGTTTCTTCCGTTCACGGGATGTGAACACTAGCCTGTCCCTCATCGCCCCTCGAGCGAGCCGTCTTATAGAAACATAGAAAATAGGTGCAGGAGCAGGCCATTCAGCCCTTCTAGCCTGCACCGCCATTCAATGAGTTCATGGCTGAACATGAAACTTCAGTACCCCCTTCCTGCTTTCTCGCCATACCCCTTGATCCCCCGAGTAGTAAGGACTTCATCTAACTCCCTTTTGAATATATTTAGTGAATTGGCCTCAACTACTTTCTGTGGTAGAGAATTCCACAGGTTCACCACTCTCTGGGTGAAGAAGTTTCTCCTCATCTCGGTCCTAAATGGCTTACCCCTTATCCTTCGACTGTGACCCCCTGGTTCTGGACTTTCCCAACATTGGGAACATTCTTCCTGCATCTAACCTGTCTAAACCCGTCAGAATTTTAAACGTTTCTATGAGGTCCCCTCTCATTCTTCTGAACTCCAGTGAATACAAGCCCAGTTGATCCAGTCTTTCTTGATAGGTCAGTCCCGCCATCCCGGGAATCAGTCTGGTGAACCTTCGCTGCACTCCCTCAATAGCAAGAATGTCCTTCCTCAAGTTAGGAGACCAAAACTGTACACAATACTCCAGGTGTGGCCTCACCAAGGCCCTGTACAACTGTAGCAACACCTCCCTGCCCCTGTATACAACTGAGGGGTCATTCCAGAGGGGGCAGTTAAGAGTTAACCAGATTGCAGAGGAATCTAGAGTCAGATATCGGCCAGACCGGGTAAGGGCGGTAGATTTCCTTCCCTCAAGGACCCCGATGGGTTTTTCACGACAATCCGGTACTAGCCTTTTTTTTTTAAATTCCAGATTTATTTAATGAACTGAATTTAAATTCTGCCCTCCGTGGTGCCGGGGTGGGATTTGAACTCGGTTCCTCGGACATTAGTCCAGGGCTCTGGATAACCGGCCCAGCGAGGCAGCCACTGTGCTACTGAACCGTGTTGCGGGGGGAGGGAATAACCGCAGCGTCTTAAGGCCGCTTGGGAGGAGAATGGAGAGCTGCGGGAGGGAGCGTCTAAGCCACGGGACCTGGTCCGGAGGCTCCGGGAGAGGTTGGCAAGCGGTCACGGAGTCCTGGAATTGGCGGGAAGCATTCAGGGTTGAATGAACAGGCCCCTGCGCAGGAGACCCATCAGGTCCTCCCGGGCCAGAGATCTGTTGCCCCGACCTGGTCTGGCCGTCATGTCACACCAAATCCCGTAGCAAAGCGGTTACAGGACCAATTCGCGTCACCGTTAAACCGTCAGATCCCTCCCCCCCACCTCCCCCCCACCACCCACCCCCGCAACCGAGCCTGCCGCCTTGACCTCTGACCCCGGCGTCCTGCGCCCCGTCACCGCGGCAACCGGCCTCCGATGTAGTCCATCAACGGCCGCAGCTGCTCCTCCAGCCCCTCGGGCCCTCCGTCGTTGTCCAGGGTCCAGTCCCACCGGACGCCCTCGTCCAGACCACACTCCGACTGTGTGTCGTCCACACCTGCCCGGGAACGGGGGGTCGGGGAGAAGAAACAAAGAAAGACTTGCATTTCTATAGCGCCTCTCACTACCACCAGACGTCTCAAGTCGCTTTACAGCCAGTGAAGTACTTTTCTCGTATAGTCGCTGTTGTATTGTGGGAAACGCGGCAGCTCAATTTGCGCACAGCAAGCTCCCACACACGGCGATGTGATAATGACCCGGATCGTCTGTTTTTAGTGATGTTGGTTGAGGGATAAATATCGGCCCCAGGACACCGGGGAGAACTCCCCTGCTCTTCTTCCAATAGTGGCCCCGGGATCTTTTACATCCACCCGAGAGGGCAGACGGGGCCTCGGTTTAACGTCTCATCCAAAGATGCCACCTCTGACAGCGCAGTGCGGCGCTCCCTCAGCACTGCCCCTCCGACAGTGCGGTGCTCCCTCAGAACTGCCCCTCCGACAGTGCGGCGCTCCCTCAGCACTGCCCCTCCGACAGCGCGGCGCTCCCTCAGTACTGCCCCTCCGACAGTGCGGCGCTCCCTCAGTACTGCCCCTCCGACAGTGCGGCGCTCCCTCAGTACCGCCCCTCCGACAGTGCGGCACTCCCTCAGTACCGCCCCTCCGACAGTGCGGCGCTCCCTCAGTACCGCCCCTCCGACAGTGCGGCGCTCCCTCAGTACTGCCCCTCCGACAGTGCGGCGCTCCCTCAGTACTGCCCCTCCGACAGTGCGGCGCTCCCTCAGCACTGCCTCTCCGACAGTGCGGCGCTCCCTCAGTACTGCCCCTCCGACAGTGCGGCGCTCCCTCAGCACTGCCCCTCCGACAGTGCGGTGCTCCCTCAGTACTGCCCCTCCGACAGTGCGGCGCTCCCTCAGTACTTTCCCTCCGACAGTGCGGCGCTCCCTCAGTACCGCCCCTCCGACAGTGCGGCGCTCCCTCAGTACCACCCCTCCGACAGTGCGACACTCCCTCAGTACCGCCCCTCCGACAGTGCGACACTCCCTCAGTACCGCCCCTCTGACAGTGCGGCACTCCCTCAGTACCGCCCCTCCGACAGTGCGGCGCTCCCTGGAGTGGGACTTGAATCCACATCAGACTCGGAGGCGAGCGCGCTACAAACTGAGCCACAGCCGCTTCACGGGCAGTTCTGAGTCAAGCACTTTGGTGCAGGACTGGAGTCACGTGTAGGCCAGACCCGGTAAGGGTGATCGATTTCTTTCCCTGAAGGCACATTCGTTTTTTTTTTAACGAGAATCCGGCAGTTCCACGCTCACTTTGGCCGAGACCAGGTGTTTAATTCCAGATTTCCCGAGCTGCGGAACTGTTAGGCCGGGTCTCTGAGCTATCCGTCCGACAACGTAAGCGCCATGCCGCCGCGAGCCAGCGTTACCTGCCGTGAAGATCCAGCCTCTCTGTTTCCGTGTCTCCTCTGATGCCGACACGCGCACGGTCTGCACAACCTGGGGAAAGTGCTCCCGGAACCATTCCACGTCTGACCAGCGCCGGGTGTCGCTGACAATCTGGGGGGAAGAAAGGTTGGACTGTCGGGTGATCGCGCCGGGGACAGAACGGGCCAGCGACTGCGTCAGTGCCCCACCCCCCCCCCCCCACACGCAAATGGTCAGGCCTTGCTGGGGTTCAGGGTTCAAGGTTCAGAGTTCCTCGGTCAGCCTCTAGTCCCATTCAAGCAGCCCCTCACCATGGAGGAACCCCGAATGTGTCGACAGCTGGGAGCGGAGTGGGGTCCTGTCTACACTCAACTCACTCACACGGACAGTCTGTCACACACAGATACACATACACACATATACACAGACACATATACAGACACACACATATACACAGACACACACATATACACAGACACATATACAGACACACACAGATACACATACACACATATACACACATATATACAGACACACACATATACACAGACACATATACAGACACACACATATACACAGACACATATACAGACACACATACACACATAGAGACATACACACAGACACAGACACACACTCACTTGAATTCCATTTGGCACATTGACGTAGAACTGAATCTGCCCCTCCGACAGTGTGGCGCTCCCTCAGTACTGCCCCTCCGACACTGCGGCGCTCCCTCAGTACTGCCCCTCCGACAGTGCGGCGCTCCCTCAGTACCGCCCCTCCGACAGTGCGGCGCTCCCTCAGTACTGCCCCTCCGACAGTGCGGCGCTCCCTCAGTACTGCCCCTCCGACAGTGCGGCGCTCCCTCAGTACTGCCCCTCCGACAGTGCGGCGCTCCCTCAGTACTGCCCCTCTGACAGTGCGGCGCTCCCTCAGTACTGCCCCTCCGACAGTGCGGCGCTCCCTCAGTACTGCCCCTCCGACAGTGAACACTCCCTCAGTACTGCCCCTCCGACAGTGAACACTCCCTCGGCACTGCCCCTCCGACAGTGCAGCACTCCCTCAGTACTGCCTCTCCGACAGTGAACACTCCCTCAGTACTGCCCCTCCGACAGTGAACACTCCCTCAGTACTGCCCCTCCGACAGTGCGGCGCTCCCTCAGTACTGCCCCTCCGACAGTGCGGCGCTCCCTCAGTACTGCCCCTCCGACAGTGCGGCGCTCCCTCAGTACTGCCCCTCCGACAGTGCGGCGCTCCCTCAGTACTGCCCCTCCGACAGTGCGGCGCTCCCTCGGCACTGCCCCTCCAACAGTGCGGCGCTCCCTCAGTACTGCCCCTCCGACAGTGCGGCGCTCCCTCGGCACTGCCCCTCCGACAGTGCGGCGCTCCCTCGGCACTGCCCCTCTCGGGTGTGGTCCTCGGGCGAGTCTCTGAATTCCGCGGAGGTGTCCTTACCCAGACAGGCTGCTTCACATCCTTGACGATTAAACGACAGAAGAAGCCGGGATCTCTGTCGCGTTGCTTTTCCCCCCAGCGGATCATTTGTGCTCGGTATCGCTCCTTGTACTCGCTGGCGGCCATCAACTGCTGCAGGTCCAGCCCGTGCTCCTGGTACAGAAAGCAGCAAGTGTCGGTGCACTGCCCTGGTGATGAGTCTCCCAAAACCACATTACACTCACTACCGGTGATCCAAAACTCGGCAGCCCGTGTCCTAACTCGCAACAAGTCCTCTAATTCTGCCCTCCTGACCATCCCCGATTATAATCGCTCCACCATCGGCGGCCGTGCCTTCAGCTGCCTGGGCCCCCAAGCTCTGGAACTCCCTCCCTAAACCTCTCCGCCTCTCTCTCTCCTCCTTTAAGACCCTCCTTAAAACCTCCCTCTGTGACCCAGCTTTTGGTCACCTGTCCTTAATATCTCCTTATCCAGCTCGGGGTCAAATTTTTATCTCATAATACTCCTGTGAAGTGCCCTGGGGTGTTTCACTGCATTACATAGAAACATAGAAAATAGGTGCAGGAGCAGGCTATTCGGCCCTTCTAGCCTGCACCGCCATTCAATGAGTTCATGGCTGAACATTCAACTTCAGTACCCCATTCCTGCTTTCTCGCCATACCCCTTGATCCCCCTAGCAGTAAGGACCTCATCTAACTCCTTTTTGAATATATTTAGTGAATTGGCCTCAACAACTTTCTGTGGTAGAGAATTCCACAGGTTCACCACTCTCTGGGTGAAGAAGTTCCTCCGCATCTCGGTCCTAAATGGCTTACCCCTTATCCTTAGACTGTGACCCCTGGTTCTGGACTTCCCCAACATTGGGAACATTCTTCCTGCATCTAACCTGTCTAACCCCGTCAGAATTTTATATGTTTCTATGAGGTCCCCTCTCATTCTTCTGAACTCCAGTGAATACAAGCCCAGTTGATCCAGTCTTTCTTGATAGGTCAGTCCCGCCATCCCGGGAATCAGTCTGGTGAACCTTCGCTGCACTCCCTCAATAGCAAGAATGTCCTTCCTCAGGTTAGGAGACCAAAACTGTACACAATACTCCAGGTGTGGCCTCACCAATGCCCTGTACAACTGTAGCAACACCTCCCTGCCCCTGTACTCAAATCCCCTTGCTATGAAGGCCAACATGCCATTTGCTTTCTTAACCGCCTGCTGCACCTGCATGCCAACCTTCAATGACTGATGTACCATGACACCCAGGTCTCTTTGCACCTCCCCTTTTCCTAATCTGTCACCATTCAGATAATAGTCTGTCTCTCTGTTTTTACCACCAAAGTGGATAACCTCACATTTATCCACATTATACTTCATCTGCCATGCATTTGCCCACTCACCTAACCTATCCAAGTCGCTCTGCAGCCTCACAGCATCCTCCTCGCAGCTCACACTGCCACCCAACTTAGTGTCATCCGCAAACTTGGAGATACTACACTCAATTCCCTCATCTAAATCATTAATGTACAGTGTAAACAGCTGGGGCCCCAGCACAGAACCCTGCGGTACCCCACTAGTCACTGCCTGCCATTCTGAAAAGTACCCATTTACTCCTACTCTTTGCTTCCTGTCTGACAACCAGTTCTCAATCCATGTCAGTACACTACCCCCAATCCCATGTGCTCTAACTTTGCACATCAATCTCTTGTGTGGGACCTTGTCGAACGCCTTCTGAAAGTCCAAATATACCACATCAACTGGTTCTCCCTTATCCACTCTACTGGAAACATCCTCAAAAAATTCCAGAAGATTTGTCAAGCATGATTTCCCTTTCACAAATCCATGCTGACTTGGACCTATCATGTCACCTCTTTCCAAATGCACTGCTATGACATCCTTAATAATTGATTCCATCATTTTACCCACTACCGATGTCAGGCTGACCGGTCTATAATTCCCTGTTTTCTCTCTCCCTCCTTTTTTAAAAAGTGGGGTTACATTGGCTACCCTCCACTCCATAGGAACTGATCCAGAGTCAATGGAATGTTGGAAAATGACTGTCAACGCATCCACTATTTCCAAGGCCACCTCCTTAAGTACTCTGGGATGCAGTCCATCAGGCCCTGGGGATTTATCGGCCTTCAATCCCATCAATTTCCCCAACACAATTTCCCGGCTAATAAGGATTTCCCTCAGTTCCTCCTCCTTACTAGACCCCCCGACCCCTTTAATAACCGGAAGGTTGTTCGTGTCCTCCTTCGTGAATACCGAACCAAAGTACTTGTTCAATTGGTCCGCCATTTCTTTGTTCCCCGTTATGACTTCCCCTGATTCTGACTGCAGGGGACCTACGTTTGTCTTTACTAACCTTTTTCTCTTTACATATCTATAGAAACTTTTGCAATCCGTCTTAATGTTCCCTGCAAGCTTCTTCTCATACTCCATTTTCCCTGCCCTAATCAAACCCTTTGTCCTCCTCTGCTGAGTTCTAAATTTCTCCCAGTCCCCAGCTAACGAACTGGCCTCAACAACTCTCTGTGGTAGAGAATTCCACAGGTTCACCACTCTCTGGGTGAAGAAGTTTCTCCTCATCTCGGTCCTAAATGGCCTACCCTTTATCCTTAGACTGTGCCCCCTGGTTCTGGACTTCCCCAACATCGGGAACATTCTTCCTGCCTCTAACCTGTTCCAGGCGCTCTATAAATTCAAGTTCTTGTTGTTGCATAAACCACATCCCGTTCAGCAATCACCGCCTGCAGAACAACCGTCAAAAGTCTCAATTGATAATTGCCGCTGATCAAAGTGGACTCAGGTTTCTTAAAATTACTTCCAGCTTTGTGGCTCAGTGGGCAGCAGTCTCTCTCTCTCTCTCTCGCCTCCTTCAGCTACTCATCCAACTCCCGTTTGAAAGCCACGATCGAGTCTGCCTCCAGCACCCTCTCAGGCAGCGCGTTCCAGATCCTAACCACTCGCTGCGGAAAAACCTTTTCCCTCCCGTCGCCTTCTGCCAATCGCCTTAAATCTGTGCCCTCTGGTTCTCCACCCTTCCACCAATGGGAACAGTTTCTCTCTCTCTACTCTGTCCAGACCCCTCGTGATTTTGAACCCCTCGATCAAATCTCCTCTCGGCCTTCTCTGCTCCAAGGGGAACAACCCCAGCTTCTCCAGTCTCTCCCCGTCACTGAAGTCCCTCATCCCGGGAAACATTCCCGGAAATATTTTCTGCACCCTCTCCAAGGCTGCACCCATCCTTCCCACAGTGCGGTGCCCAGAATTGGACACAATACTCCAGTTGAGACTGAACCAGTGTTTTATACAGGTTCATCATAACTTCTACGCTTTTGTACTCTATGCCTCCATTTATGAAGCCCAGGATCCCGTAAACGTTTTTAAACCGCTTTCTCAACCTGCCCTGCCACCTTCATCGATTTGTGCCCATATACCCCCGGAGGTCTCTCTGTTCATGCACCTGTCCCTTGCTGCCCTGTCAGTTGCCGACTGATGGATTTAAAGGGGTATTAAGCTGGTTTTAACAGATGCGGGAGGGAGAAAGGGGGTGGAGTTGGGACGGGGCAGCATGACTGGTTGAGGGAGAGTGAGGGACAAGACAGAGTGAATGAAGAAGCAATGTGCTGTGGGCTGAGCCCACACGAGAGTACCTTGGCATAGTGCTCCTTAATGGGCGCCGACAATCTTAGAATGGCACAGGTTCCGACTCCCAACCTCCAAGACAAAAAGCAGACAAGAGGAAGGTCACAGTCACTCCCGAGTTATCACTGCCAGCCAACCGGAACCTTTCTCCCAGAGGGTCAGAGGGTAAATACTGAGAAGGACTGCAACACATGACAGCAGGGCATGAATAAACTTGCAGAATAGGCACAGAATTGGCAAATGACGTTCAACACAGTTAAACGTCTGCTATTACATTTTGGTCGGAAGAATAGGGAGGTCACTTATTACTGGGAGGGTGTGAGTCTGGGTGGGGTAAAGGAACAAAGGGATCTGGGATACAAATACACAAATCACTAAAAGTTGCAACACGGGTTAGCAAGGCCGTAAAAAAGCAAACCAGGAACTAGGGTTTATTTCCAATTGAAAAGTAGGGAAGTTATGCTAAACCTGTACCGAACCTTGGTTGGACCACACTTGGAGCACTGCGTACGGTTCTGGTCGCCGTGTTATAAAAAGGATATCGAGGCACTGGAGAGGGTGCAGAGATTTACAAAGATGATATCAGAGATGTGAGGGTTTACATATCAGGAAAGGATGAGCAGGCTGGGGGTCTCTTCTCTCTTGAAAAAAGGCTGAGGGGTGAGCTAATAGAGGTCTTTAAAATGATGAAAGGTTTTGATAGAGTGGATACAGAGTGTTTCCACTTGTGGGGAAGAACATAACTAGAGGCCATCGATATCAGATAGTCACCAAGAAAACAGAGAGTCGGGATAAACGGTTCATTGTCTGGTTGGCAACCAGCAACTTGTGGGGTACCGCAGGGATCAGTGCTGGGACCCCAACTATTTACAATCTATATTAACGACTTGGATGAAGGGACTGAGTGTAACGTAGCCAAGTTTGCTGACGATACAAAGATGGGAGGAAAAGCAATGTGTGAGGAGGACACAAAAAAATCAGGCTAAGTGAGTGGGCAAAAATTTGGCAGATGGAATATAATGTTGGAAAGTGTGAGGTCATGCACTTTGGCTGAAAAAATCAAAGAGCAAGTTATTATTTAAATGGAGAAAGATTGTAAAATGCTGCAGTACAGCGGGACCTGGGGGTACTTGTGCATGAAACACAAAAGGTTAGTATGCAGGAACAGCAAGTGATCAGGAAGGCCAATGGTATCTTGGCCTTTATTGCAAAGGGGATGGAGTATAAAAGCAGGGAAGTCTTGCTACAGTTATACAGGGTATTGGTGAGGCCACACCTGGAGTACTGCGTGCAGTTTTGGTTTCCATATTTACAAAAGGGTATACTTGCTTTGGAGGCAGTTCAGAGAAGGTTCACTCGGTTGACTCCGGGGATGAGGGGGTTGACTTATGAGGAAAGGTCGAGTAGGTTGGGCCTCTACTCATTGGAATTGAGAAGAATGAGAGGTGATCTTATCGAAACGTGTAAGATTATGAGGGGGCTTGACAAGGTGGATGCAGAGAGGATGTTTCCACTGATTGGGGAGACTAGAACTAGGGGGCATAATCTTAGAATAAGGGGTTGCATATTTAAAACTGAGATGAGGAGGAATTTCTTCTCTCAGAGGGTTGTAAATCTGTGGAATTCGCTGCCTCAGAGAGCTGTGGAAGCTGGGACATTGAATAAATTTAAGATAGAAATAGACAGTTTCTTAAACGATAAGGGGGCGGGCAGGGAAGTGGAGCTAAGTCCATGATCAGATCAACCATGATCTTATTGAATGGTGGAGCAGGTTCGAGGGGCCGTATGGCCTTCTCCTGCTCCTATTTCTTATGTTCTTATGTAAATCCAATTGGGAATTCAAGAGAAACTTCTTTACCCAGAGAGCGGTGAGAATGTGGCACTCGCTGCCACAGGGAGGGGTTGAGGCGAATAGTAGCGATGTATTTAAGGGGAGGCTGGACAAGCGTATGGGGGAGAAGGGAATAGAGGGTGATGCTGATAGATTTAGATGGGGAAAGACGGGAGGAGGCTCGAGTGGGGCATAAACGCTGGCATGGTCTGTTTGGGCCGAATGGCCTGTTTCTGTGCTGTATATCCGATGTAATCCTAGGTAAATAGGAATAGGAGGAGGCCATTCAGCCCTTCAAGGCTATTCCGTCATTAAATGAGATCATAACTGATCTGCGACCTAACTCCATCTGCCCATATTTGGGAGGGGGAGGGGGAGGGGGAGGGAGGCTGTTCAAAACCCAGAGTGGGGGGAAAGTTGGTCACAAAAATGGGTGGGGGGGGGCGGGGAAAGAGGCCAGGAGATAGGGTCATGCCCCACCCAGTCAAAAATCTGCCTGGGGTTTTTGTTGATTGGGGGGGGGCGGGGTTGAGGCCCGTATAAACCCAGAGGGGCGTAAAGTCGTTCACAAAAAGAGACACGGGGAGGGGAAGACCGGGATCAGGATTAGCGTGCGATGCCCCGCACAGTCGAATATCCCTCCCCCACACAGAGTCTGTAGGTTGGGGTGGGGGCGGGGAGCGGTGGTGGAAGGGATGAAGCCGGTACAATATCCAGAGGTAGTGGGTGTGGTGGGGCAAGAGAGTAGCTCACAAAGAGAGACGTGCCGGGTGGGGAGGGGGGGAGGAAACATAGAAATTAGGTGCAGGAGCAGGCCATTCGGCCCTTCAAGCCTGCACCGCCATTCAATATGATCATGGCTGATCATTCACAAGAAAGAGGGCAGGTGAGAGATGCCATCCACAGTCGAATATCCTTTGGAGTGGTTGTGGCCGGGGGCGGGAGGGGGGGTGGTGGGTGTGAGGACGGTACAAACACAGTAGGGGGTAGGGCGCGAATCACAAAAAGAGACACGGGGGAGGAGGGGAAGGGAGGGGCAGGATTGAGAGATGATGTGATGTCCCCCTACAGTCGAATATCCTTTGGGGGGGGTGGGGGGGGTTGGTTGTGGCCGAAGGCGGGTGTGGGGAGGTGATGAGGACAGTACAAACCCAGTCGGGGGTGAATCACAAAAAGAGACGCGGGGGAGGAGACGGAGGGGGATAATTGTGAGATCGTGTGATGCCTCCCACAGTCGAATATCCGCCGCTTTTTTTTTCGGGGGGGAGTGGGTGGGGACGGTGCAGACTGAGGTGGAGGGTGCAGTGGGGGAGTTTGGCGGCCACTGACCGGCTCTGCAGCGAGTCGGTGATAAAGTCCTTGCCCGCTTTCCTCTTGCCACTGAACAGCAGCAGCAGCGCCGGCGCCATCTTGATCAGGGTTGTACCACTCCCCCTCCGAGAGGGGTGTCCCCACCCAATCCCCAACCACAAACCACAAACCCCCCCCCCTCAAACCACCGCAGCCCCACCTCTCGCTACAACAACCCTCATTAATTCCCTACATAATTATAGACCCTCACCGCCCGGCCCCTACCCCGCCCGACCCTTTTATTGACTTTTATTCGTTCTGTTCCCCCCCTTATCCACATAATGGCACAGTCCAAGCAGGAGCGCACCGCCCAAAGCGCTCCGGGCAGCTCCACCATCAGCTGACCCGGAGATTCGTTCCGCCCGCTTCTTTGTAAAATAGAAAAGAAAGAAGTTGCATTTGCAGAGGTTTGGGGGTGCTAAGTTCTTCCCCCGGTGTCCTGGACTCCAATACTTATCCCTCAATCACCATCACTGAAACACAGAGAGACTGGATCGGTTAGGCTTACCGGCCCTGCTGTTGTACCGGGCCTTGGTGAGACCACACCTGGAATATTGTGTGCAGTTTTGGTCTCCTAATCTGAGGAAGGACATTCTTGCTATTGAGGGAGTGCAGCGAAGGTTCACCAGACTGATTCCCAGGATGGCAGGACTGACATATGAGGAGAGACTGGATCGACTAGGCTTATATTCACTGGAATTTAGAAGGATGAGAGGGGATCTCATAGAAAGATATAAAATTCTAACGGGATTGGACAGGTTAGATGCAGGAAGAATGTTCCCGATGTTGAGGAAGTCCAGAACCAGGGATCACAGTCTAAGGATAAGGGGTAAGCTATTTAGGACCGAGATGAGGAGAAACTTCTTCACCCAGAGAGTGGTGAACCTGTGGAATTCTCTACCACAGAAAGTTGTTGAGGCCAGTTCGTTAGATTTATTCAAAAGGGAGTTCGATGTGGCCATTACGGCTAAAGGGATCAAGGGGTATGGAGAGAAAGCAGGAATGGGGTACTGAGGTGAATGATCAGCCATGATCATATTGAATGGTGGTGCAGGCTCGAAGGGTCGAATAGCCTGCTCCTGCACCTATTTTCTATGTTTCTATGTTATCACATTGCTGTTTGTGGGAGCTTTCTGTGCGCTAATTGAGCTGCCGCGAGTGGAAGTATAGGCCATTATGCACTTTCAATTTTCTGCAGGAAAGAAGCTAGTCACCCCAATTGTGTTACAATAGGGCAGGTGCAGGCTACTAGTGAATCGGCCAGACATTAGCATCGAATTTAGCTGATTACATTAGACTTACTGACATGTTCACCTCAGACTTACCGGAACCAACTCGCCAGTTTAGTTTAGAACAGAACAGGCAGAAGAAAGGTATAAAGATAGATAGGTTCGGAGTGTCCTGGGTGAGAACCTTGGAGCAACACTCGACAGAAGTAGGTACCAGGGAAGAGACCCTTGACAGAACAGTGTTAGTACAGACCGGACCTATTGGTAACTACAAAGTCTAAGTAGTGAGTCTTGTACATCTTCTGTATGAAACGAACATTAATGGTACTGCCATTGTCTAGTGTGTCATTTGGTATTTAACTCAAGAACCGTCGTAGGCAACGACTAGTCACACGACTAGTGAAATTGCCGTTCGAGCAACACCGCGTTTCCCATATTACAACAGTGACTACACTCCAAAAGTACTTCATCGGCTGTAAAGCGCTTTGGGACGTCCTAAGGTCGTGAAAGGCGCTATAGAAATGCTAATCTTTCTTTCGTTATACAGTGCCTTTCCTGCCGTAAGGATGCCTCACAGCGCTTTACAGCCAATGAAGTACTATTTTTTGATGTGTCGTCACTGCAACAATGCAGATAAAGTTGTGCATAATGTACTCGTTCATGGCAACGTCTCCGTTTGAAATCCGTGGTTTATGTCTTCTTCCATCCCTCCCTAGTTGATTTTTTTTTTGCGTTTGAGATCTTTTCATTCCGAATATGTTTTCATTTTTTTGTCATTCTCTTCCCCGGAGACACCTTTCACCACCTTGGGACGTCCCAAAGTGTTTTACAGCAAATGAAGTATTTTTGAAGTGTAAACCCTGTTGTAATGTAGGAAACATGTTTAAAACAAGTTCAGGGGGCAAGGAAAGTGGAGCTTAAAGCTTGTTACATCTCTAAGTTTTTCCAGTTCTGACGATCAATCGATCCCTCCATCTGCCCATCTATCTGTCACTTCAGGAAAGATGTAAAGGCCTCAGTAAGGGTGTAGAGGAGGTTTGAAATAAACCAGAAACTGCTGGAAATACTCAGCGGGTCAGGCAACATCTGTGGAGAGAGAAACAGTTCACATATCAGTTGACCTGCTGAGCGTTTCCAGCATGTTCTGTTTGTAATTTCAGATTTTCAGTATCTGCAGTAATTTGCACTTGTTGTAAGGGGGTGAGGGCCTGTCCCTTTAAGAGTGAAGCACATTCAATAGAGGGGATGAGGACTTGTCCCTTTAAGAGTGAAGCCCATTCAATAGATGGAAATAAGGAGCTGTCCCTTTAAAATTGATCATTCACTTGGGGATGGGGCGCTTTCCCTTCAGGAATCAGCCAGTTCAAGGGGAGGAGGGGAGGATCTTTGCCTTTAAGAGTGAAGCCCAATCAATAGAGGAGGATGAGGACCTGTCCCTTTAAGAGTGAACAATCACTGGGGATGACGCTCTTTCCCTTTAAGAGTGAAATCCCATTCAATAGAGGAGGATGAGGATCTTTCCCTTTAAGAGTGAACATTCATTAGGGGATGAGGCTCTTTCCCCTTTCGGAGTGAAGCCGAGTCAAAGGGAGGAGTGAGGACCTGTCGCTTTAAGAGTGAGAATTCCAATGGGGAGGAAAGTGAGGAGCTGCCCCTTTAAGAGTGAGAATTCAATGGGGAGGAGAGTGAGCAGCTGCCCCTTTAAGAGTGAGAACTCAATGGGGAGGAGAGTGAGCAGCTGCCCCTTTAAGAGTGAGAATTCAATGGGGAGGAGTGAGGAGCTGCCCCTTTAAGAGTGAGAATTCAATGGGGAGGAGAGTGAGCAGCTGCCCCTTTAAGAGTGATAATTCCAATGGGGAGGAGAGTGAGCAGCTGCCCCTTTAAGAGTGCAGCCCATTCATTCAGTGGCTGAAGGGCGCGTTGACGTCACCGCCAGAGCACGCCGCCTCCCCTCTCACCCCCCCCCCACCACCCCACGCGCTGAATGAGCGGCGCCCTGTGATTGGCGGGCGGCCGTTGCCGGGCCGGCCGGCCAGCCAATGGGACGTCGCGTTTCGGAAAGCGGCGGCGGCGGCAGCAGCAGGAGGCGCGGATCGCGGCGGCCGGGTTTGAGTTGTGTGCGAGCGGCCGAGGTGGTCGGGTGCCCCGGTTGTTGTTGTTGTTTTTGGGGGTTCTTCCAGCTGCGGAAATAATAATTAAATTGCCGGGAGAAAAAAAAAACATGAGGTAAAAAAAAATGTTCCGGGGCGGAGGGGCTGGCGGGGAGTTTCCCCGCGGGAGGGCCATCCGGGCCCGGGGCGTCGAATAATGGAGCCCGGGGCCTCATGGCGCGCCTCCATTTTGCGGCTTTTTCTCATCCTTTTTTTTTTGTAATCATTTAAATGTATAATTTCGTGTTTTTTGAAACTTCGATTGTTGCATTAATTCATGTGCAAAGTGTTTGGGCTTTGGTGCATTCTTTTATTGTTGTGTTTTTTCCCCTCAATTTGTCTAAATTTGTGGATTTTATTGAAGCTTTTGTGTAATTTCTGCATTTTTTCCCCCACCCCTCACCCCCCACACCTCCCCCTCCCCTCACCCCCCACACCTCCCCCTCCCCTCACCCCCCAACACCCTCCCCCTCCCCTCACCCCCCAACACCCTCCCCCTCCCCTCACCCCCCACACCTCCCCCTCCCCTCACCCCCCACACCTCCCCCTCCCCTCACCCCCCACACCTCCCCCTCCCCTCACCCCCCACACCTCCCCCTCCCCTCACCCCCCAACACCCTCCCCCTCCCCTCACCCCCCAACACCCTCCCCCTCCCCTCACCCCCCACACCCTCCCCCTCCCCTCACCCCCCACACCTCCCCCTCCCCTCACCCCCCACACCTCCCCCTCCCCTCACCCCCCACACCTCCCCCTCCCCTCACCCCCCACACCTCCCCCTCCCCTCACCCCCCACACCTCCCCCTCCCCTCACCCCCCACACCTCCCCCTCCCCTCACCCCCCACACCTCCCCCTCCCCTCACCCCCCACACCTCCCCCCTCCCCTCACCCCCCCACACCTCCCCCTCCCCCTCACCCCCCACACCTCCCCCTCCCCTCACCCCCCACACCTCCCCCTCCCCTCACCCCCCACACCTCCCCTCCCCTCACCCCCCACACCTCCCCTCCCCTCACCCCCCACACCTCCCCCCCCTCACCCCCCACACCTCCCCCTCCCCCCACCCCCCCACACCTCCCCCTCCCCTCACCCCCCACACCTCCCCCTCCCCTCACCCCCCACACCTCCCCCTCCCCTCACCCCCCACACCTCCCCCTCCCCTCACCCCCCACACCTCCTCCCCTCACCCCCCACACCTCCCCCTCCCCTCACCCCCCACACCTCCCCCTCCCCTCACCCCCCACACCTCCCCCTCCCCTCACCCCCCACACCTCCCCCTCCCCTCACCCCCCACACCTCCCCCTCCCCTACCCCTCCCCCTACCCCTCACCCCCCCTACCCCTCACCCCCCCTACCCCTCACCCCCCCCTACACCCTCCCCTCACCCCCCCCTACACCCTCCCCTCACCCCCCCTACACCCTCCCCCTCCCCCTCACCCCCCACACCTCC
>NC_092006.1:3551069-3652065 GCF_044704955.1 Pristiophorus japonicus
CCTGTCCAGTCCCGTCAGAATTTTATATCTTTCTAAGAGATCCCCTCTCGTTCTACATTCCAGTGAGTATAAGTCTAGTCGATCCAGTCTCTACTCATAGGTCAGTCCTGCCATCCCAGGAATCAGTCTGGTGAACCTTCGCTGCACTCCCTCAATAGCGAGAACGTCCTTCCTCAGGACTAGCAGTAGGAGTCGGCCACTCGAGCCTGCTCCGCCATTCAATAAGATCATGGCTGATCTGATCATGGCTTCAACTCCACTTCCCCGCCCGCTCCCCTATCGTTCAAAAATCTGTCTATAAGAATACAAGAACTAGGAGCAAAAGTAAGCCCTATGGCCCCTCGGGCCTGCTCCGCCATTTAATACGATCATGGCTGATCCGATCATGGACTCAGCTCCACTTCCCTGCCCGTCCCCTTATCTCCTTATCGGTTAAGAAGCTGTCTATCTCTGTCTTAAATTTATTCAATGTCCCGGCTTCCACAGCTCTCTGAGGCAGCGAATTCCACAGATTTACAACCCTCCGGAGAAGAAATTCCTCCTCATCTCAGTTTTAAATGGGCGGCCCCTTATTCTGAGATCATGTCCCCTAGTTCTAGTCTCCCCTATCTCCACTTTGAGCCCCGCTCCCAAAGCTGGTTTTCGAATCGCAGACGGTTTGTGGCACGGCAAGATGCTTTTCGCCCTGTCGTCTGCCCCCCCAAAAAAGTTATCCGACCACATCCCGCTTTCCAGCTTTTGGTCCGTAAGCTCTACGGCACTTCGAGCTCTTTCAATTTTCAAGCACTTTTTTCCAATGCCGCGAGGGTCCAAATTCCAAAGATTCACCACCCTCTGCGTGAAGAAATTCCTCCTCATCTCAGTCCTAACTCCCCTGGACTAATGATACAGAGACTGGAGTTCAAATCGCATCCCGGTAGCTGGGGAATTTAAATTCAGTTCATTAAATAAATCTGGAATAAAAAGCGAGTATCAGTGAATGGTGATTGAAACTACCGGATTGTCGTAAAAATCCATCTGGTTCACTAATGTCCTTCCGGGAGGGAAATCTGCCGCCCTTACCCGGTCTGGCCGATATGTGACTCCAGACCCACAGCAATGTGGTTGACTCTTAACTGCCCTCTGAAATGGCCCAGCGAGCCACTCGGTTGTATAAGGCGGCTCACCACCACCTTCTCTGGGGCACTTGGGGATGGGCAATAAATGCTGACCTTCCCAGCGATGCACACATCTCCCTCTGGTTCTTCTGCAATTGTACAGGGCCTTGGTGAGGCCTCACCTGGAATATTGTGTTCAGTTTTGGTCTCCTAATCTGAGGAAGGACGTTCTTGCTATTGAGGGAGTGCAGCTAAGGTTCACCAGACTGATTCCTGGGATGGCAGGACTGACATATGAGGAGACACTGGATCAACTGGGCTTATATTCACTGGAGTTTAGAAGGATGAGAGGGGCTCTCATAGAAACGTATAAGATTCTGACGGGACTGGACAGGTTAGATGCAGGAAGAATGTTCCCGATGTTGGGGAAGTCCAGAACCAGGGGACACAGTCTAAGGATAAGGGGTAAGCCATTTAGGACCGAGATGAGGAGAAACTTCTTCACTCAGAGAATTGTGAACCTGTGGAATTCTCTACCACAGAAAGTTGTTGAGGCCAGTTCGTTAGATATATTCAAAAGGGAGTTAGATGTGGCCCTTACGGCTAAAGGGATCAGGGGGTATGGAGAGAAAGCAGGAATGGGTACTGAGGTGAATGATCAGCCATGATCTTATTGAATGGTGGTGCAGGATTGAAGGGCCGAATGGCCTGCTCCTGCACCTATTTTCTATGTTTCTGCCAATTATCTTAAAATAGGAGAAAAAAAATCCTTGGAGTAATTCACCAATGCAACTGTTTCAATTTGGGGGCAGTAACATATTGGAGCAAGGAGCTTCCATTTATCTCAATGGCCTGTTTTCATCCCTCACTATGCTTCGAAATGTCTCTGGCATTATCCCTGCTTGCATGTCTCCATTGTCCCTGCTCTTGATTATATATCTACTTTTTATCGAGCAGAAATTCCTGTCTTTTAAGAGCATGGCAAATAGAATATAAATGTGAAGTTATCCACTTTGGTGGGAAAAATAGAAAAGCAGAGTATTTTTTAAAGACGGTGAGAGATTGGGATATGTCGGTGTTCAGAGGGACCTGGGTGTCCTTGTACACCAATCACTGAAAGTTAACCTGCAGTTACAGCAAGCGGTTAAGAAAGCAAATGGTATGTTGGCCTTTATTACAGGAGGATTTGAGAATAAGAGTAAAGACGTCTTACTGCGATTATATCGAGCCCTGGTGAGACCACACCTGGAATATTGTGCACAGTTTGGGTCTCCTTACCTAAGGAAGGATATATTATCATAGGCAGTCTCTCAAAGCGAGGATGACTTGCTTCCAAGGCAAAAAGGGATGAGTTCACAGGTGCTTCAGTGAAGGACCCAATATTCCAGATCCCGAACTACATCCTGAATGGTGGTAGATGCCTTCTGTGCTTGGCTGGTGTGCAACGGCCACCTCATGGGCTTGACAGAGCAAGGTCTTGGTCCTAGTGGCAAGGATTGCCCAACTGGAGACCAGCTCTGCTGCACAGACTGAGCGCGCACGCACATCGCAGTGTGGGCTGCCCCTGGGCCCTCGCCTCTTCTGGGTCTCAGATTCACGCCTCTCCCGGGCCCCGGTCACTTCCCTCTCGCCGCTCCTTCGCCCCTCCTGCCCGCACTGCAACCAGCGACCTGGCTTCATAGCCGTCGCCCTCCTGCAGCAGCACGCGCTGCTCCCTGCAGTGGTATGCCGCTGTACGCTGCTCCCTCCAATGGCCCCGGCCTGCCGATGCAAGGATATACTTGCCATAGAGGGAGTACAACGGAGGTTCACCAGACTGATTCCTGGGATGGAGGGGTTGTTCTATGAGGAGAGATTGAGTGGACTAGGCCGATATTCTCGAGTTTAGAAGAACGAGAGGTGATCTCAGTGAAACTTACCAGATTCTGAGGGGGATTGACAGGGTAGATGCAGGGAGGGTGTTTCCCCCCAGGCTGGGGAGTCTAGAACCAGGGGGTCACACAGTCTCAGGATAAGGGGCCGGGGCCATTTAGGACTGAGATGAGGAGGAATTTCTTCACTCAGAGGGTGGTGAATCTTTGGAATTCTCTGCCCCAGAGGGCTGTGGTGGCTCAGTCCTTGAGTATATTCAAGGCTGGGATCAATAGAATTTTGGATATTGAGGGAATCGAGGGATCGGGCGGGAAAGTGGAGTTGAGGTCGAAGATCAGCCGTGATCGTATTAAATGGCGGAGCAGGCTCGAGGGGCCGAATGGCCGACTCCTAATTCTTGTGTTCTTATCACCGACGATGATTGGGGTCGTCAATGCAGGAGGGTACTTTTAGAAGGCGAGAAAATTGTCTTTTTTTAAAAAAAAAGAGAGGCATTGAATAAACATGACATGGACTATGAACCTCATGGTCGTCATCAGGGAGTCTCGCAGTCGTGCCCTGGCTCCAGTTGTCTTTGTAAACGAGGCGGGCGATGAAATTGGACTTGGGGCGCGTTTACCAGAATTGTCTTAATTCGTGCGTTTCGCTCAATGCTCGGGGTCGAAATGATCTAATATTTGTCCCTGCTCGCGCGTTTACCAGAATTGTCTTAATTCGTGCGTTTCGCTCAATGCTCGGGGTCGAAATGATCTAATATTTGTCCCTGCTCCTGCTGCCTTCTAGGTTGTGACGGTGCCAACATTCCCTCTTCCCGCCCCCCATTTGTGAATGAAATAAAGATGCGGGGACCTGGCTTGTTTGACATCTGTGGCTTTGGCCAACTCTGGGACGGGCCGGGCCGGGCCGCCCACCGTAACGCTGCTTTCCTCGCGATTGCTTGTTGGCTCGCTTCCGGGGCTTGTCTTTACTTTAACGGCGCCTTCGTATGCTTTCTATTGCAGGGGAGACAGAGGACGCGGCCGTGGACGTTATGGTGCCAGGGGTGGCCCAATTGGGGGGTACGTGTCATTAGAGACTTGATCGTTTAAGATTCTGTGTCCCCCCCCCCCCCCCAAGCCCAGATTTTATTAATTTGAAACTTTCATCTCTTCTTCGCAAACAGGTTCAGGCCTTTCGTCCCTCACATCCCGTTCGACTTCTACGTGGTAAGTGACAGTACAGTGCGCTCTCTCTCTAACGCGCTTGCCTTTGTTGCCGGTACCATTCTGCAGGCAGCACGATTAACCACTCCAAGGGTCCAGCAGGGAGTCATAGAATCAGAGAAATTTACAGCGCAGGAGGAGGCCATTTTGGCCCATCGTGTCCGTGCCGGCCGACCAAGAGCCACCCGGCCTCATCCCACTTTCCAGCTCTCAGTCCGTAGCCCTGTAGGTTACGGCACTTCAAGCTGCACATCCAGGTACTTTTTAAAATGTGGTGAGGGTTTCTGGGTTAGTGCTGGGGCCTCTGCTAGGATTGGTTACTGATTGGACCGTGGGCAGGCACAGTAGGAGTGGCAAGAGATTGCAGAGGGACGTGATCGGGGCCCAGGGGCAGCGCGGGCCCAGCCCACGCTGTGCGGTATGTGCGCGCACTGGGTCCGTGCAGCAGAGCTGGTCTCCAGTCGTCCTGGTTAACCCTTGCCCCTGGACCAAGACCTCGCTCTGTCAAGCCCCGTGTGGTGGCTGGTGTGAAACGGTCACCCCACGTTTAAAAAAAATACACCCACAGGCATCTTCCACCCTTCAGGATGGAGTTCGGGATCCGGAATATTATTGAAACACCTGTGAACTCATCCCTTTTCGGCGTCCTCAATACCGCCTAATAAGAAGAAATGATTTACAGTCTATATTAACGCCCTAGATGAAAGGACCAAGTGTAATGTAGCCAAGTTTGCTGACTATGCAAAGCTCGGTGGGACAGTAAGCTGTGAGGAGAACTCAAAGGGATGTGGATAGACTGAGTGAGTGGGCAGTAAGGTGGCAGTGCAGTATAATGTAGAGAAACGTGAGGTTATTCACTTTGATAGGAAGAATAAAAAAGCTAAATATTTTTTAAATGGTGATAAACTTTGAAATGTTGGTGTTGAGAGAGATTGGGTGTCCTTGTGCAAGAAACACAAAGCTAGCATGCAGGTACAGCGAGCTATAAGGAAGGCAAATGGCATGTTGTCCTTTCTTGCAAGGGGGTTGGAGTATGAGTAAGGATGTCTGGCTACAATTGTACAGGGCCTTGGTGAGACCACACCTGGAGTACTGTGCCCAGTTCTGGTCTCCATATCTAAGGAAGGATATACTTGCCGTGGAGACGGTGCAACCAGTTCACCAGACTGATTCCTGGGATGAGAGGGCTGTCTTATGAGGAGAGATTGAGCAGATTGTGCCGATACTCTCTGGAGTTTAGAAGAATGAGAGGCGATCTCATTGAAACGCACAAGATTCTGAGGGGGCCTGACAGGGTAGATGCAGGGAGGATGTTTCCCCCTCGGGCTGGGGAGCCCAGAACCAGGGGTCACACAGTCTCAGGATAAGGGCTCGGCCATTTAGGACTGAGATGAGGAGGAATTTCTTCACTCAGAGGGTGATGAATCTTTGGAATTCTCTGCCCCAGAGGGCTGTGGTGGCTGAGTCTCTCGGGGAATCGAGGGATATGGGGATCGGGCGGGGAAGTGGAGTTGAGGTCGATTCAGCCATGATCTTATTCAATGGCGGAGCAGGCTCGAGGAGCCGAATGGCTGACTCCTGCTTCTGTTCCTCATGCGTGTTCTTACTGCCCTTTCAGGCGCAGTGAGTTCCAGACCCCCACCACACTCCGGCTGAAAACATTTCCCCTCAAATCCCCTTCCACCTCCTACCAGTTACTTTCAATCTATGCCCCCGGCTGCTGACCCCTCCGCTAAGGGAAATGGGTCCGTCCTATCCACTCTATCCGGGCCCCTCAACCATTTAGCCTCAGCAGTGAGTCTCGGCGGGACGCTTAAGGTTTGTGGTGAATTACAGACCAGCCCGAGCCTGCCCGTCCCTGTTGTCCGATTTCCAGCATGGGTCGGTGGGATGGTGATCAGGAGCAGGTTCCCGCGCTAATTGCAATCTCTCTCCCCCCAGCCTGCTGGACCGGCCAATTCCTGGCCCTTCCTGGCTGAGTTCAGCACACAGACAGGCAATTGCACAAGATATTTGTCTACTTTCATGCTCCCTCAGGGAAGTTCGTGTTGCTTCGCCGTGATATTTTTGCTATTGTTTCATGCAGATAGCTAAAGAATATCTCTCCCACCTTTGCCACATACCCCTTGACACCCTTACCTTGACAGCCTTGAAAGTTCCAGTTAACCTGCAGCCTTTGGGGGAGAGTTCCACAGGTCCGTTGCCTGATTTCACCCCGAACAGCCTCGCTCTAATTTTTAATATTGCGTCTGCTTGTTCTGGATTCCTCGATTGAATCCTTTTATCATTTCAACCACCTCGATCAGATCACCCAACGATTTTCTATATTCAAAGGAGTACAAGCAACCAGTCCTTGTAATTTAAACTTTTAGCCCCCGGTCATAGAAACATAGAAAATAGGTGCAGGAGTAGGCCATTTGGCTCTTCGAACCTGCACCACCATTCAATATGATCATGGCTGATCATTCACCTCAGTACCACCTTCCTGCTTTCTCTCCAGTCCCCTTGATCCCTTCAGCCGTAAGAGCCATATTCAACTCCCTCCTGGTGCCAGTTCGTTAAATATATTCAACAACTTTCTGCGGCAGGGAACTCCACAGGTTCACAACTCTCTGGGTGAAGAAGTTTCTCCTCATCTCGGTCCTAAATGGCTTACCCCTTATCCTTAGACTGTGACCCCTGGTTCTGGACTTCCCCAACATTGGGAACATTCTTCCTGCATCTAACCTGTCCAATCCCGTCAGAATTTTATATGTTTCTATGAGATCCCCTCTCATTCTTCTAACCTCCAGTGAGTAAAGGCCCAGTCGTTCCAGTCTCTCCTCATATGTCAGTCCTGCCATCCCGGGAATCAGTCTGGTGAACCTTCGCTGCACTTCCTCAATAGCAAGAACGTCCTTCCTCAGATTAGGAGATCAAAACTGCACACAATATTCCAGGTGAGGCCTCACCAAGGCCCTGTACAACTGCAGTAAGACCTCCCTGCTCCTATACTCAAATCCCCTAGCTCTGAAGGCCAACATACCATTAGCCGCCTTCACCGCCTGCTGTACCTGCATGCCAACTTTCAATGACTGATGAACCATGACACCCAGGTCTCGTTGCACCTCCCCTTTTCCTAATCTGCCGCCATTCAGATAATATTCTGCCTTCCAGTTTTTGCCCCCAAAGTGGATAACCTCACATTTATCCACATTATACTGCATCTGCCATGCATTTGCCCACTCACCTAACCTGTCCAAGTCACCCTGCAGCCTTTTAGCGGCATCCTCACAGCTCACACCGCCACCCAGTTTAGTGTCATCAGCAAACTTGGAGATAGTACACTCAATTCCTTCATCTAAATCATTGATATATATTGTAAATAGCTGAGGTCCCAGCACTGAGCCCTGCAGCACCCCACAGGTCACTGCCTGCCATTCTGAAAAGGACCCGTTTATCCCGACTCTGTTTCCTGTCTGCCAACCAGTTCTCTATCCATGTCGTCATAGGCGGTCCCTCGAACGAGGATGACTTGCTTCCACATGAGTTCACTGATTGATTTATTTCAATCAAGGACCCGATGTTCCAGTCCTGAACTCCAATCGAGGGGGTGGAAGATGCCTGTGGGTGGATTTATTTAACGTGGGGTGACCGTTGCACACCAGCCACACACGGGCTTGACAGAGCGAGGTCTTGGTCCAGTGGCAAAGGTTAACCAGGACGACTGGAGACCTGCTGTGCTGCACGGACCTAGTGTGCACACTTATCGCAGTGTGGGCTGGCCCGTGCTGCCCCTGGGCTCTCGCCTCTTCTGGGCACCGAACCCTCATTCGCCGCACCGTAGCCCCGGGTATCATTCTGGTGAATCTGTGCTGCTCCCCCTCTGAGGCCGATATATCCGTCCTGAGAACTGAATGCAGTTACTCCAGATAGGGTCTGACCAGAGCTCTGTACAACTGAAGCATTCCTTCCTACCCTTTGAATTCCAGCCCCCTTGAACTAAGGGCCAGCATTCCATTGGCCTTTTGTCTTGCAGTGTTGTGTGCACCTGCCCACACAAATCGCTTTGCTCCTCCACAGTCCCTAGTTTGTCGGCGCTAAAATATTCCTAATTCTTGGGTCCACAGTGGATGACCTTCACACTGAGTTCCGTCTGCCACAGATTTGCCCCACTCGTTTAATCTGTTAATGTCCCTTTGCAACTTCCTGCTCCCAACTGCACAATAATATACTTGCCATAGAGAAGGTGCAACAAAGGTTCACCAGACTGATTCCTGGGATGGGGAGATTGTCCGATGAGGAGAGATTGAGCAGACTGGGCCGATGTTCCCTAGAGTTTAGAAGAATGAGAGGTGATCTCATTGAAACATACAAGATTCTGAGGGGGATTGACAGGGTAGATGCAGGGAGGATGTTTCCCCCCGGGCTGGGGAGTCTAGAACCAGGGGTCACAGTCTCAGGATAAGGGCTCAGCCATTGAGGACTGAGATGAGGAGGAATTTCTTCACTGAGGGTGGTGAATCTTTGGAATTCTCTGCCCCAGAGGGCTGTGGAGGCTCAGTCGTTGAGTATATTCAGGGCTGGGATCGATAGATTTTTGGATATTAAGGGAATCGAGGGATCGGGTGGGAAAGTGGAGTTGAGGTGGAGGATCAGCCATGATCGTATTAAATGGCGGAGCAGACTCGAGGGGCCGAATGGCCGACTCCTGCACCTATTTTCTATGTTTTAATGTTAAATCCAACATGTGACTTCTTCCCTTGTGCCGCTGGTATTTTGTCTCTGTCCTCTGCTGAAAAACAGACACCAACTATTAATTTAGCAATCTGCCATGTCCTTATCCCTTATAATCTCACCTGCATCGGTCCTTAATGGGCCCATATTCCAGCCCTCTCGCCCCCGCCCATCATTCTTTCTCTTCTTCCCCTACCTCCTCTGGAGAAAACGGAGCAATGTCGTGACACACTCTCCTTTTGGAACAGACGCTCATCCAGTTCCTTTAAGAAGGTGCCCTCTGGCCCTGAACCAACCGGCTTCTCTGGGAGTCCGTGCCGTATCCACTGTCCTCACTGGATAGGAGTGAGTGTTCTTCCTCAACCTTTAAACGTGTTGAGGGCAGACCACGTTGCCCAGTGTAATGTATGTGCTTCGTAGGTTCTTTACTTAAGAATTCACAGCAACATATTGCTATTAAGAACTAGTTGGTTTATGAGCAAAGGTTTAACAATCACACTACACATTACCGGTTCATCCACCAGGCTCACAACCACCTGCCCCATCGTGGATCCCCCGAACCCAACTGGCCGGGGTTTTATTGAGGCTTGTGAACATCATGGAACTGGCTAAGCCACTCCCAACTCAACAGCCCTACACTATTTTTAGAACATTCATACAAGTGTCCCCTTATTAAAGGGGCACTAAACCGACAAATAAACAAATTAAACTTTAGACATTGTGTGGTTCAAATAAAAAGTTGGTTGCCGGGGGTGATGATGCACTCCAGTCCCTCCGGCGCCCACCTCTTGCGGAAGGCCGCGAGCGTACCGGTGGACACCGCGTGCTCCAGCTCCAGGAACACCCTGGCTCGGATGTAACCGCGGAAGAGAGGCAGGCAGTCGGGCTGACTGACCCCCTCGACCGCCCGCTGCCTGGACCGGCTGCTGGCCCCCTTGGCCAGGGCCAGGAGCAGTCCTACGAGGAGGCCCTCGGACCTGCCCCGCTCCCCTCCGCACAGGGTGCCCAAAGATCAGGAGCGTGGGACTGAAGTGCAGCCAGAATTTGAGGAGCGGCCCCTTCAGATATTGGAAGAGGGGGCTGCAACCTCGCACATTGTAGATAGACGTGGAACACGGACTCCTCCAGACCGCAGAAATTACAGGCGGCCTGGGAGCCAACAGCTCAACAAAGCTGTGAGCATCCTCGCAGGTACATACACTACACACTGGTGCGGTTTTCGTATTGATAACCAACTCTTGCCGGTCCCAAATCGAGCGAGGTCGGAATGGTTCGTTGCTTTTATGCTCCTGAGTTTTTTGCTCTTCCAAATGGGTGTACTGTGTTTTTCCCCTTCGCCCCCCCTGCAGTGCGAGATGGCCTTTCCCCGGGTGAAGCCGGCTCCCGATGAAACTACTCTCAGCGAAGCCTTGCTGAAGAGGAACCAGGATCTGTCCCCCAGCACAGCTGAGCAGGTAAGAGTGCAACCACACGGCCACGCTGATGCACCCCCGCCAACCGAGCGGATGGTTTGGGTTAGGCCTTTTAAAGCTCGGTTTCCCCCAGAAATTCAACTGCACAATTCTTTGTGTGGGGGGGGGGGGGGGGAAATGTGGGTGTTGATTTACTGAGAGCATGTTTCTGTGTGCTGTCTTGTCGAATTTTAATTTGGGACAATAAATGGTACAGGCGGCTTGGTGCGTTTTCCTGGCTCATAATTTCTCCTGGAGGTACTGAGCAAGCCCACTCGCTCGTCTCTCGTGCTGCGTCCGTGTGCCCGAAGTGTGTGCCGGCCGGCTATTCGGTTGGGGGCGGCATCACAGCCGAGCCTGATTCCGTCTGACTTGTGCATTTTCCAGCCAGAATCCACGGGAGAATAATCTGAACTGGTAATCCTGTGTCTTCTCCGCTCTCCCCTTCCACCCACAAGTTGTAATTCCCCCGACTCCTGGCTGTGTAGGCTAACTGATTCAGCACGGATCAGGAGCCTAACCCTTTTGTTTCCTGGAGAAGGCAACATCGGCTCTCTTTTTTTCCTCCCCCACCCCGTAAGGGGTTACCTCTGCCAACTGCACCGCCTAGTTTGGGAACTCGTGCAGAGGGCTGCAGAGACTGACACCTGTCCGACCACAGTGACCCAACAGTGCAGCTCCAACAACACTCGATAAACATATGGCCACAAGAGCAGGTCAGAGGCTGGGTATTCTTCAGCGAGTGTCTCACCTCCTGACTCCCTTTCCACCATCTACAAGGCACAAGTCAGGAGTGTGATGGAATACTCTCCACTTGCCTGGATGAGTTGCAGCTCCAACAACACGAGAAGCTCGACACCATCCAGGACAAAGCAGCCCCGCTCGATCGGCACGCTACCCACCACCTTCAACACTCACTCCCTCCACCACCGGCGCACCGTGGCTGCAGTGTGCACCGTCTACAAGATGCACTGCAGCAACTCGCCAAGGCTTCTTCGGCAGCACCTCCCAAACCCGCGACCTCTACCCGCCTAGAAGGACAAGGGCAGCAGGTGCATGGGAACACCACCACCTCCACGTTCCCCTCCCAGTCACACACCATCCCGACTTGGAAATATATCGGCTGTTCCTTCATCGTCACTGGGTCACAATCCCTCCCTAACAGCACTGTGGGAGCACCTTCACCACACGGACTGCAGCGGTTCAAGAAGGAGGCTCACCACCACCTTCTCAAGGGGCGACGAGGGATGGGCAATAAATGCCGGCCTTGGCCAGCGACGCCCACATCCCAGGAACGAATATTTTTTCAAGTGCACTGGAGCAATGACTCACCTAAAGCTGCTCCTTAAGCTTCATTGTGATATTCAAGGGTAGGAGGTGTGCCTTCAGTGTGGTTTTAAACCTAGGCAGCCTCACTGAGTACACGGAGCCCTCCGTACCAAGACCGGACACAATGTAGACTTGGCTAGATCACTCGCAGAAAGCAAATGGGCCCGTATTGGTGCTGAAGGGCCACACTGTCAGTGGCGTGTCTCTCGGGCCGGGTGGCTGCAGATTGGTTTCCCGGTTGTCTCTGACATCGTCCCTCCTGCTGCGATTAACGGAGCGGTCTCTGGGACTCGAGCGGTTCCTCGCCGCCACTGGAGTGCCCAGGAGGCAGGGCGTTTGGCTTTTTTTTTAAGAAGTCGTCATTTTATGCGGTGTGACCCTGCTGACTGAGGTCTTCCTGTTCTCTAGGCTTCTATCCTGTCCTTGGTCACCAAGATTAACAACGTGATCGACAATCTGATTGTGGCCCCGGGCAACTTCGAAGTGGTAAGTTCGGCCATCGATTTCGCTCTTATTTTTGATCTCCTTATTAAAGCACATGGTATTGGGGGTAATGTACTGACGTGGATAGAGAACTGGTTGGCAGACAGGAAGCAAAGAGTAGGAATAAATGGGTCCTTTTCAGAATGGCAGGCAGTGACTAGTGGAGTGCCGCAGGACTCGGTGCTGGGACCCCAGCTCTTTACAATATACATTAACGATTTGGATGAGGGAATGGAGTGTAATATCCAAGTTTGCAGATGAGAGCTGTGAGGAGGACGCTAAGAGGCTGCAGGATGACTTGGACAGGTTAGGTGAGTGGGCAAATGCATGGCAGATGCAGTATAATGTGGATAAATGTGAGTTATCCACTTTGGGGACAAAAACAGGAAAGCAGAATATTATCTGAATGGCGGCATATTAGGAAAAGGGGAGGTGCAACGAGACCTGGGTGTCAATGGTACATTGAAAGTTGGCATGCAGGTACAGCAGGTGGTGAAGAAGGTAAACGGTATGGTTGCCTTCATAGCTAGGGATTTTGAGTATAGGAGCAGGGAGGTCTTACTGCCTTGGTAAGGCCTCACCTGGAATATTGTGTTCCGTTTTGGTCTCCTAATCTGAGGAAGGACATTCTTGCTATTGAGGGAGTGCAGCGAAGGTTCACCAGACTGATTCCCAGGATGGCTGGACTGATATATGAGGAGAGACTGGATCGACTAGGCTTATATTCACTGGAATTTAGAAGGATGAGAGGGGATCTCATAGAAACATAAAATTCTGACGGGATTGGACACGTTAGATGCAAGAAGAATGTTCCCGATGTTGGGGAAGTCCAGAACCAGGGGACACAGTCTAAGGATAAGGGGTAAGCCATTTAGGACTGAGATGAGGAGAAACTTCTTCACTCGGAGAGTTGTTAACCTGTGGAATTCGTTGCCGCAGAGAGTTGTTGATGCCAGTTCGTTGGATATATTCAAAAGGGAGTTAGATGTGGCCCTTATGGCTAAAGGGATCAAAGGGTATGGAGAGAAAGCAGGAATGGGGTACTGAGGGAATGATCAGCCATAATCTTATTGAATGGTGGTGCAGGCTCGAAGGGCTGAATGGCCGACTGCTGCACCTATTTTCTATGTTTCGAAGGATATACTTGCATTGGAAGCAGCTCAGAGAAGGTTCATGAGGTTGATTCCTGAGATGAAGGGGTTGTCTTATGAGGAAAGGTTGAGCAGGTTAGAAGAATGAGAGGTGTTCTTATTGAAACATGTAAGACTCATGAGGGGGTTCAACAAGGTGGATGCTGAGGGGATGTTTCCCCTCCTGGAGTAATTTAGAACTCGGGGGCATAGTTTCAGGAGGCTAGACAAGGTGGATGCAGAGAGGATATTTCTACTCATAGGGGAAACTAAAACTAGGGAACATAGTCTCAGAATATAGTGGGCAGAAATAGCAGCGAACCCGGGGACTGGGAGAAATTTAGAACTCAGCAGAGGAGGACAAAGGGTTTGATTAGGGCAGGGAAAATGGAGTACGAGAAGAAGCTTGCAGGGAACATTAAGACGGATTGCAAAAGTTTCTATAGATATGTAAAGCGAAAAAGGTTAGTAAAGACAAACGTAGGTCCCCTGCAGTCAGAATCAGGGGAAGTCATAACGGGGAACAAAGAAATGGCGGACCAATTGAACAAGTACTTTGGTTCGGTATTCACGAAGGAGGACACAAACAACCTTCCGGATATAAAAGGGGTCGGAGGGTCTAGTAAGGAGGAGGAACTGAGGGAAATCCTTATTAGTCGGGAAATTGAGTTGGGTAAATTGATGGGATTGAAGGCTGATAAATCCCCAGGGCCTGATGGACTGCATCCCAGAGTACTTAAGGAGGTGGCCTTGGAAATAGTGGATGCATTGACAGTCATTTTCCAACATTCCATTGACTCTGGATCAGTTCCTATGGAGTGGAGGGGAGTCAGTGTAACCCCACTTTTTAAAAAAAGGAGGGAGAGAGATAACAGGGAATTATAGACCGGTCAGCCTGACATCGGTAGTGGGTAAAATGATGGAATCAATTATTAAGGATGTCATAGCAGTGCATTTGGAAAGAGGTGATATGATAGGTCCAAGTCAGCATGGATTTGTGAAAGGGAAATCATGCTTGACAAATCTTCTGGAATTTTTTGAGGATGTTTCCAGTAGAGTGGACAAGGGAGAACCAGTTGACGTGGTATATTTGGACTTTCAGAAGGCTTTCGACAAGGTCCCACACAAGAGATTAATGTGCAAAGTTAAAGCACATGGGAATGGGGGTAGTGTGCTGACATGGATTGAGAACTGGTTGTCAGACAGGAAGCAAAGAGTAGGAGTAAATGGGGACTTTTCAGAATGGCAGGCAGTGACTAGTGGGGTACCGCAAGGTTCTGTGCTGAGGCCCCAGCTGTTTACACTGTACATTAATGATTTAGACGAGGGGATTAAATGTAGTATCTCCAAATTTGCGGATGACACTAAGTTGGGTGGCAGTGTGAGCTGCGAGGAGGATGCTATGAGGCTGCAGAGCGACTTGGATAGGTTAGGTGAGTGAGCAAATGCATGGCAGATGAAGTATAATGTGGATAAATGTGAGGTTATCCACTTTGGTGGTAAAAACGGAGAGACAGAATATTGTCTGAATGGTGACACATTAGGAAAAGGGGAGGTGCAAAGAGACCTGGGGTGTCATGGTACATCAGTCATTGAAGGTTGGCATGCAGGTACAGCAGGCGGTTAAGAAGGCAAATGGCATGTTGGCCTTCATAGCGAGGGGATTTGAGTACAGGGGCAGGGAGGTGTTGCTACAGTTGTACAGGGCCTTGGTGAGGCCACACCTGGAGTATTGTGTACAGTTTTGGTCTCCTAACTTGAGAAAGGACATTCTTGCTATTGAGGGAGTGCAGCGAAGGTTCACCAGACTGATTCCCGGGATGGCGGGACTGACTTATCAAGAAAGACTGGATCAACTGGGCTTGTATTCACTGGAGTTCAGAAGAATGAGAGGGGACCTCATAGAAACGTTTAAAATTCTGACGGGGTTAGACAGGTTAGATGCAGGAAAAATGTTCCCAATGTTGGGGAAGTCCAGAACCAGGGGTCACAGTCTAAGGATAAGGGGTAAGCCATTTAGGACCGAGATGAGGAGGAATTTCTTCACCCAGAGAGTGGTGAACCTGTGGAATTCTCTACCACAGAAAGTTGTTGAGGCCAATTCACTAAATATATTCAAAAAGGAGTTAGATGAAGTCCTTACTACTCGGGGGGGATCAAGGGGTATGGCGAGAAAGCAGGAAGGGGGTACTGAAGTTACATGTTCAGCCATGAACTCATTGAATGGCGGTGCAGGCTAGAGGGGCCGAATGGCCTACTCCTGCACCTATTTTCTATGTTTCTAATAAGGGGCCACCCATTTAAAACGGAGATGAGGAGGAATTTCTTCTCTGAGGGTGGTAAATCTGTGGAATTCTGTGCCCCAGAGAGCTGTGGAGGCTGGGTCATTGAATATATTTAAGGCGGAGATAGACAGATATTTTGAGCGATAAGGGAGTCGAGGGTTCTGGGGAGCGGGCGGGGAAGTGGAGCTGAGTCCATGATCGGATCAGCCACGATCTTATTGAATGACGGAGCAGGCCGAATGGCCGACTCCTCCTGTTATGTTATGTATATCGGCTGCTGACTCTCTTTATCAAGATTCACATCCGCGGACGACTTAACTGTCCCCGTGGAACCCGGAACTTGATATTTGCGGTGGGGGCCGGAGGGAGATTGGCTGAGCCGTGTTGCATCACTCTGTCCATGTTTTGCCGCGGCCAAGTATTAAATTTGTTTTTATCTTCTCGTCCGCCCCCCCTAAAGCAAATTGAGGAGGTGCGTCAGGTTGGCTCGTACAAGAAGGGAACGATGGTGATCGGCCATAACGTCGCTGATCTTGTTGTTATCCTAAAGATTTTACCAACCTGTGAGTACTGGAAACAAACTGGGAGTGTGTCTCGGGCGTGCACGTATCACACAGTTGTATTAAATATGTAACTCTTGCTTCAGGGCTCCATCAGGGTTATGCTGTCACAATACTGCATTTGGTGCTATGCTATACTCTCAGTAAATACCAGATTGTATCTTCAAGCCCAGAAGGCTCCCCAATATCCGAAATAAAAGCGGAAAATGCTGGAAATACTCTGCTGTGTCTGCGGCTAGTGAAACCGAGTTAACGTTTCGGCTCTGACCTCGTGCCCGAACCGGAGAAGGCCAGAGATGTAACGAGTTTTAAGAAAGGGGTGGGGAAGAAAGAACAAAGGGGGGGGGGGGAGGGGAAGGGTCTGTCTGTGACGGGGTGTGGAAGGCAGGAGAGATTAACTGATAAAAGGGATGATGGTGTGAGGCAAAAGGAGATGGTCATGGGACATGTTTTTTTTTTAAAAAAAAAACAAAAGATGGGTCTGAAGGAGGTGTAAATGGGAATGGCCAAATCATCGACAGCTGGTGTCTGGAAAAAAAAATGGGGGCAGAGGTTATGGTCTGAAATTATTGAACTCGATGTCGAATCCGGAAGGCTGTGACGTGCCTAAGCGAAAGATGAGCTGCTGTTCCTCGAGCTTTGTTGGAACAGTGTCGGAGGTCGAGGACAGCGATCGTGGGACTTAGAGTGGGGCATTAAGTGACAGGTCACCGGAAGCTCGGTAGCTCTCACGCTTGCGGACCGAACGGAGGCGTTCCACAAAGCGTTCGCCCAATCTGCGTTTGGTCTCCGCACCGTGAGCAGCGAATACCGGAGACGAGATTGCAAGAAGTGCAAGAAAATGAAACCGCGATCTCCTGACTTTTTTCCCCCCCCCGTTCTGACGCAAGGCCATCGACCTGAAACGTTAGCTCGGTTTCTCTTCCCCCCCCCACCCCACCACGGGTGCTGCCGACCCAACTGAGTAACTCCAGCATTTTCTGTTGGGTGATTTCAGATTTCCGGCATCCGCAGTATTTTGCTTTTGTAGCCGTGAAATCCTAGCGCGACTCGCATCCCGATGTGTTTGTCACCCAGCTCTCCGGTTTTGTCCCAACAATGCCGTATGTCTGTTCTACTCTGCCGGTTTAATGGACTGACTTCTTTGCCAGTGTGACTGTGCGCGCGTGCGGTATTTGATGATTCAGTGTGCAATGTGGCTTTTTCAAGTCACACACTATTTTTTAACAGCAAATCCCAAACACGCACTTAACTAATTCACCGTGTAGCGATATCGTAGTCATTCGGGGATGAGAAAAATAAAACATTCAGCCTTTGAGGCCCATCCGCCTGTTGCATGAACTCCCCTGTTGTGGCAGCTAATTGTATTCAAAATAATTCCACGTGTTTCAATCGCTTCGACCTTGCTTGCAGCTTCTTGCAAAAGTTAATTGCTCTTTGGGTAAAGTTCCCTGCCTGATCCGGTGTAAATTCACTCTGTTCGTGCCCTCTGGTTCTGTTCTTAATCCACTTCGACGTAATCCATATTTATCTGTCTGCAACGTGCAGCATTTTACATACCTCGTAATTCCATTCCCCCAACCCATTTCTCCACTTCTCTAATCTTTCCTTGTGGCTCCCACTTGGGGTCGGTCTTGCCACTGTTCATCGCTCCCTCTAATGGAGCTGTGGGCTGGATTTGAGGCCTTTCTGTTTTGGGGGCGATAATGGCAGCGGGTCCGGGAAATTCAGCGGTCGGGAATCGATTGCGCTTTAGTATTTTAAGTCTGGGCAGCTGGGCACTGAGTCAGGGGGCGCAGCGCTAGGGGAGGTGTTGTACACCTCGTAACACAAAGATGGGAAACTACCGAGCTAGACAGCCAGCTAGGGAGCGCTCCGAGAGGGGTGGGGTGGGGTGGGGGAGGTGCACCTTAACTGGGGACAACAACTTTGCCACAACACACCGCGCACACAATTGAAACAAAATGCAGTCGCACTTACTTTTGGGGCCCTTTACCTTCCTCTCCACCGACGGGATCGTGGGACGGCTCTGATTTCCCAGGCGGTCATTACAGGCAGACGGGTCGGGCAAGACTCCAAACTCGTGCCGGTGTCGCGCCCAGAGGCTTTGCACGCCGGGCGCAGCTCTTCCCGGAGGTGCTGCTCCACGCCACCACAAAATCCCGGCGGGGCGCAGGAGACCAAGCTGATCTGGGGCGAACCCTGGGAGCACAAAGGGATGGAAAATCCAGCCCCTAATCTTTCAAACAAAACTATACCCCCCCCCCCCTCGAAGAGAAAATGTGCAGGGGAAAACTGGAAATTCTTCAGCTTCTGAGAAATGAAAGCCAGTTTAACATTCCGGGTACGGACCGAGTGTCCGATGCTTTTCACCTGTTGTGACGCAGCATCGGGAACACAAATGTTGACCCGCGTTTCACCTTTCAGATTCTGGGTTTGTTCAGCGTGTAACGCACACTTTGCCCTCCGCTCCGCGCCAAACGCCGGCCTCTGACGTCCCCCGCAAGCTGCAAGGCCGGCCGGCCTCCCTCCCCCAATGCTCGGCCCATTCCGATCTACAGTGGGTAGCCAGCGAGCGGCCAACACGGGACCTTGCAGAGCTTTCGGGCAGGGGAGGGGGGGATGTTGTACCCTCGCGTGTCTTGTAATACTGTTTTGTTTTATCTCGCCCTCAGTGGAAGCTGTTGCTGCCCTGGGCAACAAAGTAGTGGAAACGCTGCGGAACCAGGAACCCTCCGAAAGTGAGTGCTTGCTTAACTCTTTGTTTGGCTATTTGTAGGTTGTCTTTTCTGTGTTTAATTTTCTAGCTGCGACTGCATTTCTGCTCTGCTTTATCTGGCATCAGGAGCGTTGTGGCTAACCCACCGATGGTGCAGTTAGAAACCCTGCAGGGATAATGGAGGTGGGTGGATGTCCTATGGCTTTGCCTGTGGCAAATCAGGACAAAGTAACTCCCCTGCTCTTTGAAATACTGAACGTGGGATCTTTTACGTCCACCCGAGAGGGCACACGGGGCCTCAGTTTAATGTCTCGTCCAAAAGACTGCCCCTCCGGCAGTGCGCCGCTCCCTCGGCACTGCCCCTCCGGCAGTGCGGTGCTCCCTCGGCACTGCACTGGGAGTGTCAGCCTGGATTTTTTTTTTTTTGTGCTCAAGTCCCTGGAGTGGGACTGGAACCCACAACCTTCTGACTCGGAGGAGAGAGTGCTACTGAGCCACAGCTGACCGGGTAAAAAGGTGGCAGGGGAGTGGGGGTTGGGGTTGGGAAAGCGTGTCGGAATTACTGCTCGTGTATATGTGAGCTCGGTTATATAACGTTCTCGAGCAAAGGGCGAGACTTTCTCCGGGAGACTAGTGAGTGAAGTGTTGAAAAGGCTCAGTGCATCAAAACTAACTGTTTGTCGCTTGCTTCCAGCTTTTACCATGATCACCAACGAGACTGGCTTTGAGATCAGCTCCCCCGAAGCCACTCTGAAAATCCTCATCACTACCGTCCCACCCAACCTCCGTAAGCTCGACCCGGAGCTCCACTGTGAGTATTACTGCGTTCTCTGGACCTTTTTCCAAGCTTCAGTCCCTCTATCTTGGGCAATGCTACACACTTCCCAAGATGTAGGGAGCCCCAGAAACAACATGGCTGCCCATAAGCGTGGATGTGACTTAATAGTCCGGGGTCAGTTACATCCAAGCTCAATCTCCTCCCGCCAGGAGCAAGTGTTTCTGCTTCTGCTCATACTGCTGTTCCCAATTGTAATGTATTTGCTTCATAGGGTCTTCAGAATTCATAACACATTGCTATTAAGGACTAATTGGTTTGTTAACAAAGGTTTAACAATCGTACTACACATTACCAGTTCATCCACTCGGCTCACAACTGCATAGACCTAGTCCCAACTGGCTGGGGTTTTATTGAGTCTTGTGACCATCACGTGACTGGTTAAGCCACTCCCAGCTTGCAGCTCTGCAACTATTTTTGTAAAACCATAAATGAAATACCCCCTTATTAACGGTGGGGGGGGGGAGCATTAAAACCGACAAATAAACCAATTAACTTTTTGCCACAACTTAAATCAAATTAAAACTCTGTTGCCAGGGATGACGATGCACTCCAGTTCCTCCGGCGCCCATCTCTCGCGGAAGGCCGCGAGCGTACCGGTGGACACCGCGTGCTCCATCTCCAGGGACGCCCTGGCTCGGATGTAGCCGCGGAAGAGAGGCAGGCAGTCGGGCTGAACGACCCCCTCGACCGCCCGCTGCCTGGACCGGTTGGCCAGGCCCAGGAGCAATCCTACGAGGAGGTCTCAACAGCTCTACAACTATTTTGTTGTGAACAGTTAAATCAAGTGCCCCCTGATTAGAAACATAGAAAATTGGTGCAGGAGCAGGCCATTCGGCCCTTCGAGCCTGCACCACCATTCAATATGATCATGGCTGATCATTCACCTCAGTACCCCATTCCTGCTTTCTCTCCATACCCCTTGATCCCTTTAGCAGTGAGGGCCACATCTAACTCCCTTTTGAATATATCTAACACATTGGCCTCAACAACTTTCTGTGGTAGAGAATTCCACAGGTTCACAATTCTCTGAGTAAAGAAGTTTCTCCTCATCTCGGTCCTAAATGGCTTATCCCTTATCCTTCGACTGTGACCCCCTGGTTCTGGACTTCCCCAACATTGGGAACATTCTTCCTGCATCTAACCTGTCCAATCCCACCAGAATTTTATGTTTCCACGAGATCCCCTCTCATTCTTCTGAATTCCAGTGAATATAAGCCTAGTCGATCCAGTCTTTCTTCATATGTCAGTCCTGCCATCCTGGGAATCAGTCTGGTGAACCTTTGCTGCACTCCCTCAATAGCAAGAATGTCCTTCCTCAGATTAGGAGACCAAAACTGTACACACTATTCCAGGTGTGGCCTCACCAAGGCCCTGTACAACTGCAGTAAGACCTCCCTGCTCCTATACTCAAATCCTCTCGCTATGAAGACCAATTTCTTCACCGCCTCGTGTACCTGCATGCCAACTTTCAATGACTGATGTACCATGACACCCAGGTATTGTTGCACCTCCCCTTTTACTAATCTGTCGCCATTCAGATAATCTGCCTTCGCGTTTTTGCCACCAAAGTGGATAACCTCACATTTATCCACATTATACTTCATCTGCCATGCATTTGCCCACTCACCTAACCTGTCCAAGTCACCCTGCAGCCTCTTAGCGTCCTCCTCACAGCTCACACCGCCACCCAGCTTAGTGTCATCTGCAAACTTGGAGATATTACATTCAATTCCTTCATCTAAATCTTAATGTATATTGTAAATAAATTAAAGGCGGGGAGGGTGGACACCGCGCGCTCCATCTCCAGGGACACCCCTGGCGCGGATGTAACCGCAGAAGAGAGGCAGGCAGTCAGGCTGAACGACTGCCTGGACCGGCTGATGGCCCCCTTGGCCAGGCCCAGGAGCAGTCCTTACGAAGAGGTCTGTGCATACTGACCGGTGCATACATTAGAGCAATGAAGGCTGCCCTCCCCCACCAAATTCACAACCATCTTCCTTTGTGCTCGGTATGACAGCAGCCAGTGGAGAGTTTTCTCCCTCATTCCCATTGACTTCAGTTTTATAATGCGGGGGGGGGGGAGTGGGGAACTGATAACATTGGGGGTGATGGGAATCCAATCCGATACTCTCCGCTGGCTCGTGTGAGTGCTGGTTCTCTCTCCGTTGACTCTGCTGCTAATGTCTTCCTTTCCAGTGGACATCAAGGTCCTGCAGAGTGCTCTGGCAGCAATCCGTCATGCACGCTGGTTTGAGGAAAACTCGTCGCAGTCCACGTAAGTCTGCATCTGCTTCCATCCCTACGGGATGCCTGGCGTGTGAAGGTTGTGCCTAATCCCTGGACCTGATGGCTTGTATCCTGGGGTCTTCAGAGAAGTAGCGGCAGGGATTGTGGATACATTGGTTGTAATTTACCAAAATTCCCCGGATTCTGGGGAGGTCCCAATGTAACGCCCCTATTTTTTTTTTTTAAAAGGAGGCAGACAAAAAGCAGGAAACTATAGACCAGTTAGCCTAACATCTGTGGTTGGGAAAATGTCGGAGTCCATTATTAAAGAAGCAGTAGCAGGACATTTGGATAAGCAAAATTCAGTCAGGCAGAGTCAGCATGGATTTATGAAGGGGAAGTCATGTTTGACAAATTTGCTGGAATTATTTGAGGATGTAACAAACAGGGTGGATAAAGGGGAACCAGTGGATGTGGTGTATTTGGACTTCCAGAAGGCATGTGACAAGGTGCCACATAAAAGGTTACTGCACGAGATAAAAGTTCACGGGGTTGGGGGTAATATATTAGCATTGATAGAGGATTGGCTAACAAACAGAGAACAGAGAGTCGGGATAAATGGTTCATTCTCGGGTTGGCAATCAGTAACTAGCGGGATGCCGCAGGGATCAGTGCTGGGACTTCAACTATTTACAATCTATATTAACGACTTGGAAGAAGGGTCTGAGTGTAACGTAGCCAAGTTTGCTGACGATACAAAGATGGGAGGAAAAGCAATGTGAGGAGAACACACAAAATCTGCAAAAGGACATAGACAGGTAAGTGAGTGGGCAAAAATTTAGCAGATAGAGTACAATGTTGGAAAGTGTGAGGTCATGCACTTTGGCAGAAAAAAATCAAAGAGCAAGTTATTATTTAAATGGAGAAAGATTGCAAAATGCCGCAGTACAGCGGGACCTGGGGGTACTTGTGCATGAAACACAAAAGGTTAGTATGCAGGTACAGCAAGTGATCAGGAAGGCCAATGGTATCTTGGCCTTTATTGCAAAGGGGATGGAGTATAAAAGCAGGGAAGTCTTGCTACAGCTATACAGGGTATTGGTGAGGGCACACCTGGAATACTGCGTGCAGTTTTGGTTTCTGTATTTACGAAAGGATGTACTTACTTTGGAGGCAGTTCAGAGAAGGTTCACTAGGTTGATTCCGGAGATGAGGGGGTTGAGTTATGAGGAAAGGTTGAGTAGGTTGGGCCTCTACTCATTGGAATTGAGAAGAATGAGAGGTGATCTTATCGAAACGTATAAGATTATGAGGGGGCTTGACAAGGTGGATGCAGAGAGGATGTTTCCACTGATGGGGGAGACTAGAACTAGGGGGCATGGTCTCAATAAGGGGCTGTCCATTTAAAACTGAGATGAGGATGAATTTCTTCTCTGAGGGTTGTAAATCTATGGAATTCGCTGCCTCAGAGAGCTGTGGAAGCTGGGACATTGAATAAATTTAAGACAGAAATAGACAGTTTCTTAACCGATAAGGGGAGCGGGCAGGGAAGTGGAGCTGAGTCCATGATCGGATTCAGCCATGATCGTATTAAATGGCGGAGCAGGCTCGAGGGGCCGTATGGCCGACTCCTGCTCCTATTTCTTGTGTTCTTCCTGTTCACTGACAGCAGTCGCGTCCTTGATTTTTGTCCATGAAGCTCCCGAGGCACCACACTACACCATTGAATGGGGCTTGGGACACTGCTGCAATAACCTCTCCCTCCTCTCTTGCTCCCAGAGTTAAAGTGCTGATCCGGCTGATGAAGGATCTGAGGTGTCGCTTCCCTGGATTCGAGCCTTTGACGCCTTGGATCATCGACCTTCTGGTACGTGCGCGTTGACATGCAGCCCCAGTCGTGTATTTATCCTGCTGTAAGAGCATGAGGCCTGTGACAGCTCAGCGAGTTAATCCAGCGAGTCACAGAGCACCACCCCCCCAGATTGGGGTGCTTGCAGTTTGATTCTGTGCTGATTGCGGCCAGTATCTGGCTCCAACTGACCCCGGCACTCTTGGTTTAGGGAGAAATCGGTCGGCATTCTTCCTCCAGATCGGTAGCCAGTAAACCCTGCTGGAGGCTGTGTGTCGGTGCTGGATGAATATAGTCCCTGGCTTGGTGACGAGCCAGTCACAAGAATAGGCACTTGCCCATTGACTCAAACCAACATGTAGTGAGCTTTTGGTGGGAGGGCAGGTGCAAGAAAGTGGGTGACAAGAATATTGGTTTGACTTTTCTCATGTTTCTAAAATGGTGACGAAGAGATGTGCGCTCTCTTCCCCCATCCCCCAAATCAACGGGCGGTGCTGAGGGCGCGCCGCACTGTCGGAGGGGCGGTACTGAGGGAGTGCCGCACTGTGGGAGGGGCAGTACTGAGGGAGTGCCGCACTGTGGGAGGGGCAGTACTGAGGGAGCGCCGCACTGTCGGAGGGGCAGTACTGAGGGAGTGCCGCACTGTGGGAGGGGCAGTACTGAGGGAGCGCCGCACTGTCGGAGGGGCAGTACTGAGGGAGTGCCGCACTGTCGGAGGGGCGGTACTGAGGGAGCGCCGCACTGAGGGAGCGCCGCACTGTCTGAGGGGCGGTACTGAGGGAGCGCCGCACTGTCTGAGGGGCGGTACTGAGGGAGCGCCGCACTGTCGGAGGGGCGGTGCTGAGGGCGCGCCGCACTGTCGGAGGGGCAGTGCTGAGGGAGCAGTGCACTGTCGGAGGGGCAGTATTGAGGGAGCGCCGCACTGTCGGAGGGGCGGTACTGAGGGAGCGCCGCACTGTCGGAGGGGTGGTACTGAGGGAGGGGCGGTACTGAGGGAGCGCCGCACTGTTGGAGGGGAGGTACTGAGGGAGTGTCGGAGGTGCCGTCTTTCGGATGAGACACACCAAGACCACGTCTGCCCTCTCGGTGGATGTAAAAGATTCCATAGCATTATTTTGAAGAGCAGGGGGAGTTCTGCCCGGTGTCCTAGGGCCAATATTTATCCCTCAATCAACATAACAAAAAAAACACATTATCTGGTCATTATCACATTGCTGTGTGTGGGAGCTTGCTGTGCGCAAATTATCTGCCGTATTTCCCACAATACATCGGTGACCACACTCCAAAAGTACTTCATTGGCTGTAAAGTACTTTGAGATGTCTGGTTATCGTGAAAGATGCTATATAAGTGCAAGTCTCTTTGAATTCCCAATGGATTTATTCATAACTATCTTGTACTGATGACCTGTAGATTCGGACCAGCTCACGAGCGGCAGCATTTTCTCCAACCTTGCTCAGTGAGCACGTTCCCTGCAGTGTTGGAAAAGCCGTCTTGTGACGTCCGCGTGGCTTGTGGCGGGGAGAGCCGAGCGTCTGGCTGCACAAACCCCCTGGAGCTGCACGGGCAGATCCGCAGAGGGTGGGAGGAGGGGAGCGATCTTGTTGCGAGAAGTGTGTGAAGTGACCTGAGAACTGTGCCTGGAGTTGACTCTCTCCTTGAATTGTCCTGCAGGGCCACTCGGCAGTGATGAACAATCCTTCCAGGCAGCCATTGGCACTCAACGTCGGATTCAGGTACGTGCAAAGGGCAGGGAGCTGGAGACATCGGCGCCCGTTTAATATAAAACGTGGCGCTCCCATCCCTGTGTATGGAGTTCGACCGGAGGTGACTGCTGATAGGATAACATTTTCGAAGAAGGATAAGAACGAGGAGCAGGAGTCGGCCATTCGGCCCCTCGAGCCTGCTCCGCCATTCAATGAGATCATTGGCTGATCCTCCACCTTCCTGCCCCATCCCCATATCCCTCAATTCCCTTAATAGCCAAACATGTATCATAAGAACTGTTGTGTTCCTAACACAGATGAGGCTGCACACAGGGAGGTTAAAGTGACAGTGGCCTCAGTCTTTATTAAGACACTCCAGAGTGAGGAACAGGCCTTAGGGGGCCGGCTTAGACACAGTGCTCCCAAGAGATGCTGGGATGCCTTGGGACTTCAGGGGATGCGCTCCCTGGTGGCGGAACATTGGAGTGCATGCTTTACAGATACACAAGAACATAAGAAATAGGAGCAGGAGTAGGCCATACGGCCCCTCGAGCCTGCTCCACCATTTAATACGATCATGTCTGATCCGATCATGGACTCAGGTCCACTTCCCCGCCCACTCCCCATAACCCCTTCTTCAGTAAGATCATGGCTGATCTTCGACCTCAACTCCACTTGCCTGCACAGTCCCCGTATCCCTTAATATCCAAAAATCTATCAATCTCAGCCTTGAATATACTCAACAACTGAGCCTCCACAGCCTTCTGGGGCAGAGAATTCCAAAGATTCACCACCCTCTGAGTGAAGAAATTCCTCCTCATCTCAGTCCTCAATGGCCGAGCCCTTATCCTGAGACTGTGACCCCTGGTTCTAGACCCCCCAGCCCGGGGGAAACACCCTCCCTGCATCTACCCTGTCAATCCCTGTAAGAATGTTGTATGTTTCAATGAGATCACCCTCTCATTCTTCTAAACTCTTTCAGATAGGATCAAACATTTGAAGGGTGGGGGTGCAGTGGCGAGGAGATTGTGCTGGGATAATTAGGTGGGTGTGGGACCTGGAGCCTGTTTAATCACTCGGCACTGGTTCGAATGGGTCTGACTCTCTTGAGGCCTGGGTGACTCGTCTGTTTGGGACACACGACTATTTTGGGCCAGGGAGAAATGGAGCCAAATATTTGACGGTTGGATTCATTGCAGACGCTGCCTCCAGCTCCTTGCAGCCGGGCTGTTCCTGCCCGGGTCGGTGGGAATTACAGATCCCTGTGAAAGCGGCAACTTCCGAGTGCACACCGTGATGACCCTCGAGCAACAGGTAAGGAGCTTTCTCCTCCCGGCGATACTCTGGATGTGCGTTTCCCAGCTTCTCGCCTTGTGTTGAATCTTCAGGTGTGTCGTCGCCTGGTAGACTGCCCTCCACCCCGTGATCGAATGTTGCGCAGATGCTCGCCATTTGGAATCACCTGGAAAATGGCCTCTTCACACAAACTCCAGAAGCTTGAGCATGTAATCTAGACTGACTCTTCAGTGCAATACCGGGGGAGCGCTGCACTGTCCAAGGTCCCATCCTTCAAACGCGGCATCGACCCGAGGTCCCGTCCGCCCCTCGGATGAACGTAAATGATTTATTTGCAGCAGCGGGTCTGTGGGATATTCCCGGTGTCCTGGGGGGCCAACGTTGATCCTGTGGCTCAGTGGGCAACACACAATTCAGAAGGTTGTGGGTTCAAGTCCCACTCCAGGGACTTGAGCTCATAAATCTAAGTTGACACTCCAGTCATCACCATAGGCACTCCCTCGGAATCGAGGAAGACTTGCTTCCACTCTTAAAATGAGTCCTAAAGTGGCTGAACAGTCCAATACGGGAGCCACAGTCCCTATCACAGGTGGGACAGACAGTGGTTGAGGGAAGGGGAGGGTGGGACTGGTTTGCCGCACGCTCCTTCCGCTGCCTGCGCTTGGTTTCTGCATGCTCTCGGCGACGAGACTCGAGGTGCTCAGCGCCCTCCCGGATGCACTTCCTCCACTCAGGGCGGACTGGTCTTTGGGCCCAGGGACTCCCAGGTGGCGGTGGGGATGTTGCACTTTATCAGGGAGGCTTTGAGGGTGGTCCCTTGTAATGTTTCTTCTGCCCACCTTTGGTTCGTTTGCCGTGAAGGAGTTCCGAGTAGAGCTTGCTTTGGGAGTCTCGTGTCTGGGGCATGCGGACAATGTGGCCCGCCCAGCGGAGCTGGTCGAGTGTGGTCAGTGCTTCAATGCTGGGGATGTTGGCCTGGTCGAGGACGCTGATGTTGGTGCGTCTGTCCTCCCAGGGGATTTGCAGGATCTTGCGGAGACATCGTTGGTGGTATTTCTCCAGCGACACTCCAGTGAGTGCTGAGGGAGCGCCGCACTGTCTGAGGAGCTGTCTTTCGGATGAGACGTTAAACCCAGGCCCTGTCTGACCCCTCAGGTGGACGTAAAAGATCCCACGGCCACTATTGGAAGAAGAGCAGGGGGAGTTTACCCGGTATCCTGGGGCCAACATTTATCCCTCAACCAACATAACACAAAAAAATATGATCTGGGTCATTATCACATTGCTGTCCGTGGGATCTTGCTGTGCGCAGAAGGGTTGCCGCTATTGCCACATTACAACAGTGACGACATGCTGAGGACCTGAAAGCCGCTATATAAATGCACATTTGTTGTGTCTTGCTGTCGATAACCGATTTTTGAAGTGAAGTGAACGTCTTGTGTGTGGTTCTAGGACATGGTGTGTTTCACTGCGCAGACGCTGGTCCGTATCCTCTCGCACGGCGGCTACAGGAAGATCTTGGGGCTCGAAGGCGACGCCAGCAGTAAGTCTGACCCACCGATTTTCCCCCAACCCCCCGGCACAGCTTTGCAGGAATCCGATGCATTTCTCCTTGACCTCTGCCCCCTCGACAAGCTGCAGCAATTGGCCGATTGGGCAAGTTCACTTCTCGCTGAGGTACTGAGCCGCACTCCGCCTCGAATCGCGGGCCTGTGTCCGGCTCGACGACCTCGGCCGATTGAGTCGATAATTGGCCTTGGTGGGGCGGGAGGAGAGGAAATTATCTCTCGTGCTTCATCCGATCACTTGGCCCAGCCCTCTGCTTACAAACGTCGGCTGTTGTAATCCCACACGTCTGCAGAATGCAGTGGCAGGTTAATTCCCCTCTTTCTTTTTTTAAATCTAACTTTTTTTTGCTTCACTGAGGGCAGCAATGGGGCTGCTTTGTCTTGTCCGCATCAGCACGCAGCAGGTAGTGCTGACTTGTCGCAGAAACATGCAAGTGTTTGGGATTTCTGTAAATCTGGAACAAAGGCAGTTAATTCCATCAGGTCCCCAGTTCATCCCCGCATCCTTCGAACGCCAGTGCTCGAGTTTGAATGTGCTGCTTCAAAGATTCAAACTGAGGCGTTAAATATTTAGATTGAATATTTTTAAATAAAACCGTTTCAGCTGTGTCTCAGTGGGTGGCGCACTCTTGAGTCAGAAGTCCCAATCCAGAGACCTGAGCGCATAAATCTAGGCTGACACCGCAGTGCAGTACTGAGGGAGTGCCGTACTGCACTGTCGGAGGGGCGGTACTGAGGGAGCGCTGCACTGTGCTGTCGGAGGGGCGGTACTGAGGGAGAGCCGTACTGCACTGTCGGAGGGGCGGTACTGAGGGAGCGCCGTACTGCACTGTCGGAGGGGCAACACTGAGGGAGCGCCGTACTGCACTGTCGGAGGGGCAACACTGAGGGAGCGCCGTACTGCATTGTCGGAGGGGCAACACCGAGGGAGCGCCGTACTGCACTGTCAGAGGGGCAGTACTGAGGGAGCGCCGTACTGCACTGTCAGAGGGGCAGTACTGAGGGAGCGCCGTACTGCACTGTCGGAGGGGCGGCACTGAGGGAGCGTTGTACTGCTGGAGGGGCGGTACTGAGGGAGCGCCGTGCTATTGGAGGGGCTCCCTCAGTACTGAGAGAGCGCCGCACTCTCTTTGGGATGAGATGTTAAACCGAGTCCCCGTTCAGTCCAGAGTATCAGTTGAGCCAGTAGGACAGATTTGATCAATTAGTAACCGTTGTGCTCTTGAAACATTGGGGAAACGAGCCTTCCTTGAAGGCTGCTAATGTTTGAAATATTCTCGAGGGTGGGAGGGGGAGGAGGAGGGGGAGAGAGGGAGAGGGAGAGGGAGAGGGGGGTGGAGAGAGGGAGAGGAGGGGGGGAAGGGGGAGGGGGGGAAGGGGGAAGAGAGGAAGGGGAGGGGGGGAAGAGGAAGGGGAGGGGGGGGGCGGGGAGAGGAGCCATGGGTTGCTATTCGACACCAGGCGGGTTGAGTTGGGAGTACGAGGGGTCTGAACTTGTGCATGGCTGGGCCTGGGCGGCTGGGGGATGAGTCGGCTGACCGTGCTGAAATGTTGGTCTGCTCGCCCAGGTCTCGCCGTGGAAATGTCCACCTGGGACGGTGTGATCGTGACTCCCTCGGAGAAGGCCTACGAGAAGCCCCCCGAGAAGAAGGAGGGAGAGGAGGAGGCCACGGAAGGAGCGGAGGAGGAGGAGGAGAACATGGAGACCACAGAGTGAAGGAGTCTACGGGGACGTTATTCCGCGGTATGTGCAATCTGACTTTCGCGTTCCTTGCTTTAGTCGCCGGGGTTATTTAGCATGTTGGTGCTGTCTTGCTGACAAATGGCTTCATTTCACCCTCTCCATTCCCCCAACCCCAAGTGACAGGCCTGCAGCCACCAGTACGTCTCTTTTCCCCCCCACCCCCCCACTATATTGTATTGCGCAACATGCTCACTCCGGGTACAGCCTGACAGAGTTGCACACCCACGGTGGTGAAATCCTTGTGACGACGCTGCCCCCTTTAAGCGCATAGTGTACCGAATACCACTGTGTTGAGGATGGGCGGTGTTTAAAATGGCCACCCGACCGTCTGCGCCCCAGCACGTCTGTCGAGATGTGGAATGGGACCAGGAGCAACGGTCCCTGGGCCGGTCGTCCCGCAGGACGTTCCACGCACCCGCATAACTTGGAACGGGCTGCTCCGCCCCTTTTTAAAGGGGCCACGCACCCAAAAATAAAGCTTGCTGGGAGCAGGGAACATTGACTTGTGGAGGAGCTGGAGCAGTCGATTCAGTTTGAGGCGTTACACAACCAACAGGTCCGAGCAGCTGAGTTTAACTCAGCACTTTGGAAAAGGAGAGGGTTGGATGGTTGAAGATCCAAAGGGGCTTTGAATGAGCCCATGAGATCGTTGTGTAGTGACCAGTTTCTCCTGTATCTGTTCACTTCCTGCACGTTCTCTGTCGGTCAGTCGGGGTATCTACCGTTTTATATAAAAGCACACACTCCCTCCGCGTGCTGCTGTGGCACACAACCTGGGCTGACACCACTGTGGAGTACTGAGGGCGTGCAGCGCTGTTGGATCTTGGGCGGTTGTGGCTAACCCAACGATGGTGCCGTTAGAAACACTATGAATGATGCAGACTCGTGCATCTCCTGTGGCTTTTCCCGTGGAAAATCAGGACAAAGTAAATCTCTTCCTCTGCCCCCACCACCGCACTGCCAGTGTGTATCAGAGGGGTTGCCACAAAGGGTCACCAGACTTGTTCCTGGGATAGTAGGGGGAAGGGGGGGATTGTCGTCTGAGCAGAGATTGAGACTAGGCAAATATTCCCTAGAATTTAGAAGAATGAGACGATGTCACTGAAACATATAAGATTCCGAGGGAGCCTGACAGGGTAGATGCAGGGAGGGTGTTTCCCCCCGGGCTGGGGAGTCTAGAACCAGGGGTCACAGTCTCAGGATAAGGGGTCGGCCATTTAGGACTGAGATGAGGAGGAATTTCTTCACTCAGAGGGTGGTGAATCTTTGGAATTCTCTGCCCCAGAGGGCTGTGGCGGCTCAGTCATTGAGTATATTCAAGGCTGAGCTCGCTAGATTTTTGGATATGGGGATAGTGCAGGAAAGTGGAGTTGAGGTGGAAGATCAGCCACTCTTTTATTGAACGGCGGAGCAGGCTCGAGGGGCCGAATGGCCGCCTGCTCTTATTTCTGATGTTGGTCGAACATGAAACCGAGCCAGGGTCCTTTGCACGGACGTTCAGAGATCCCACAGTACTATTGGAAGAGCGAGTAATTCTCCCGGGACCCTTCGCCAATAGCCAGCACCACCCGAGGCAAATTATTTCACTGTCCATCTCGCTATTGTTTGCGGGGTCGCGGTGTGTGTGGTGGTCGGGGCAGGGGTTGGTAATCGGTGCCTCGTTTGCCTTCTATAAGCCTCTGTGCTTCAAAGTAGTTTACGGTACGTGCAGCACTCTCGTGTTGTCCGCGAGCTGTGATGAGGTGAGGCGTGCGAACGGGGTCTTTGCATCGTTCCTGCTCCTGCGCGAGATGAGTTTCTGTTGACCGATGTCTGAGCTCATCAGCCCTCGGGGGTTCGTACTCTGGCTTCAATCCGCCATCAAGACTTCAAACTAAAGCTTCTTTTTTGCTCTTTCTCCCCTCTTCTTTTCAGGTCAGTGCCTGGGGACTGAGTGACATTGTGACCACACACACACACACACTCTTCAGCCTGACTGCCGGACCAGACTGCACCCTGAGCAATTTGCTCATTGATTTCCCCTTCCCCCTCCACCACGGTTCATTGTGTTTCTTTTGTAGTTGATGCTATTTGCAATAAATGTTTTTTCTTAATTCCCATTTTCTGGTCCCATCGGTTGAAACGAAATGTCGGACTGTTTTGGGCCCCTGAGTCGTGTTGTGTGTTGGATTCCTGCGGCTTGACGTTTGAGCGTTCTCACGCGGTTTACTGGTGGTTACACTGAGAATATCTCTCTCTTTTTTTTAAACTCTGCCTTACTGTGAGTACATCGTTTCATCTTCCAACTCCTGAGCTCTGACTGGTTGGCCAACCTGAAGCTATGAACACCAGATACCCAGGAGTGAGTTACAGACTGGAATCTAATCGAGGGGTTCGGGGGGATTTATATATAGAATAGAAACATAGAAAATAGGTGCAGGAGTAGACAATTCGGCTCTTCGAGCCTGCACCACCATTCAATATGATCATGGCTGATCATTCCCTCAGTACCCCTTTCCCGCTTTCTCTCCATACCCCTTGATCCCTTTAGCCATAAGGGCCATATTTAACTCTCTCTTTAATATATCCAATGAACTGGCATCGTAGGGAATTCCACAGGTTAACAACACTCTTGAGTGAAGTAGTTTCTCCTCATCTCAGTCCTAAATGGCTTACCCCTTATCCTTAGACTGTGACTCCTGGTTCTGGACTTCCCCAACACCGGGAACATTCTTCCTGCATCTAACCTGTCCAATCCAGTCAGAATTTTATATGTTTCTATGAGATCCCCTCTCATTCTTCTAAACTCCAGTGGATACAAGCCCAGTTGATCCAGTCTCTCCTCATATATCAGTCCTGCCATCCCGGGAATCAATCTGGTAAACCTTCGCTGCACTCCCTCAATAGCAAGAACGTCCTTCCTCAGATTAGGAGACCAAAACGGAACACAATATTCCAGGTGAGGCCTCACCAAGGCCCTGTACAACTGCAGCAAGACCTCCCTGCTCCTATACTCAAATCCCCTAGCTATGAAGGCCAACATACCATTTGCCACCTTTGCTGCCTGCTGTACCTGCATGCCAACTTTCAATGACTGATGTACCATGACACCCAGGTCTCGTTGCACCTCCCCTTTTCCTAATCTGCCACCATTCAGATAATATTCTGCCTTCCTGTTTTTGTCACCAAAGTGGATAACCTCACATTTATCCACATTATATTGCATCTGCCATGCATTTGCCCACTCACCTAACCTGTCCAAGTCACCCTGCAGCCTCTTAGCATCCTCCTCACAGCTCACACTGCCACCCAGTTTAGTGTCATCTGCAAACTTGGAGATATTACACTCAATTCCCTCATCCAAATCATTAATGTATATTGTAAATAGCTGGGGTCCCAGCACTGAGCCCTGCGGCACCCCACTAGTCACTGCCTGCCATTCTGAAAAGGACCCGTTTATCCCGACTCTCTGCTTCCTGTCTGCCAACCAGTTCTCTCTCCACGTCAGTACATTATCCCCAATACCATGTGCTTTGATTTTGCACACCAATCTCTTGTGTGAGACCTTGTCAAAAGCCTTTTGAAAGTCCAAATGCACCACATCCACTGGTTCTCCCTTGTCCACTCTACCAGTTACATCCTCAAAAAATTCTAGAAGATTTGTCAAGCGTGATTTCCCTTTCATAAATCCATGCTGACTTGGACCGGTCCCGTCACTGCTTTCCAAATGTGCTGCTATTTCATCTTTAATAATTTTCTCCACGACTGACGTCAGGCTAACCGGTCTATAATTACCTGTTTTCTCCCTCCCTCCTTTCTTAAAAAGTGGTGTTACATTAGCTACCCTCCAGTCCATAGGAACTGATCCAGAGTCGATAGACTGTTGGAAAATGATCACCAATGCATCCACTATTTCTAGGGCTATTTCCTTAAGTACTCTGGGATGCAGACGATCAGGCCTCGTGGATTTATCGGCCTTCAATCCCATCAATTTCCCTAACACAGTTTCCCGCCTAATAAGGATATCCTTCAGTTCCTCCTCCTCGCTAGACCCTCAGTCCCCTCGTATTTCCGGAAGGTTATTTGTGTCTTCCTTCTTGAAAACAGAACCAAATTTTTTGTTAAACTGGTCCGCCATTTCTTTGTTCCCCATTATAAATTCACCTGAATCTGACTGCAAGGGACCTACGTTTGTCTTTACTAATCTTTTTCTCTTCACATATCTATAGAAGCTTTTGCAGTCAGTTTTTATGTTCCCAGCAAGCTGCTTCTCGTACTCTATTTTCCCCCTCCTAATTAAACCCTTTGTCCTCCTCTGCTGTATTACAAAATTCTCCCAGTCCTCAGGTGTGCTGCTTTTTCTGGTCAATTTATATACCTCTTCCTTGGATTTAACACTATCCCTAGTTTCCCTGGTTAGCCACGGTTGAGCCACCTTCCCCGTTCTATTTTTACTCCAAATAGGGATGTACAATTGTTGAAGTTCATCCGTGTGATCTTTAAATGTTTGCCATTGCCTATCCACCGTCAACCCTTTAAGTATCACTCGCCAGTCTATTCTAGCCAATTCACGCCTCATACCGTCGAAGTTACCTTTCCTTAAGCTCAGGACCCTCGCCACTGAATTAACTGTCACTCTCCATCTTAATAAAGAATTCTACCATATTATGGTCACTCTTCCCCAAGGGGCCTCGCACAACAAGATTGTTAATTAGTCCCTTCTCATTACACATCACCCAGTCTAGGATAGCCAGCTCTCGAGTTGGTTCCTCGACTCCTTGACATATTGGTCTAGAAAAGCATCCCTAATACACTCCAGGAAATCCTCCTCCACCGCATTGCTACCAGTTTGGTTAGCCCAATCTATATGTAGATTAAGGACGCCCATGATAACTGCTGTACCTTTGTTGCACGCCTCCTTAATTTCTTGTTTGATACTGTCCCCAACCTCACTATTACTGTTTTGTGGTCTGTACACAACTCCCACTAGCGTTTTCTGCCCTTTGGTATTCCGTAGCTCCACCCATACAGATTCCACTTCATCCAAGCTAATGTCCTTCCTTACTATTGCATTAATTTCCCCTTTAACCAGCAACACCACCCCATCTCTTTTTTTCCTTTTTTGTCTATCCTTCCTAAATGTTGAATACCCCTGGATGTTGAGATGCCAGCCATGGTCACCCTGGAGCCATATCTCCGTGATGCCAATTACATCGTATCCGTTAACTGCTGTCTGCATAGTTAATTCGTCCACCTTATTCCGAATGCTCCTCGCATTGAGGCACAGAGCCTTCAGGCTTGTCTTTTTAACACACTTTGCCCGTTTAGAATTTTGCTGTGATGTGGCCCTTTTTGCTTTTTGTCTTGGGTTTCTCTGCCCTCCACTTTTACTTTTCTTCTTTCTATCTTTTGCTTCTGCCCCCATTCTACTTCCCTCTGTCTCCCCGCATAGGTTCCCATCCCCCTGCCATATTAGTTTAACCCCTCCCCCAACAGCACGAGCAAACACCCCCCCCCCCCCCCCGAGGACATTGGTTCCGGTCCTGCCCAGGTGCAGACCGTCCGGTTTGTACTGGTCCCACCTCCCCCAGAACCGGTTCCAATGTCCCAGGAATTTGAATCCCTCCCTGCTGCACCACTGCTCAAGCCACGTATTCATCTGAGCTATCCTGCGATTCCTACTCTGACTAGCACGTGGCACTGGTAGCAATCCTGAGATTACTACTTTTGAGGTCCTACTTTTTAATTTCGCTCCTAGCTCCCTAAATTCGTCTCGTAGGACCTCATCCTGTTTTTTTTACCTATATCGTTGGTACCTATATGCACCACGACAACTGGCTGTTCACCCTCCCTCTTCAAAATGTCTTGCACCCGCTCTGAGACATCCTTGACCCTTGCACCAGGGAGGCAACATACCATCCTGGAGTCTCTGCTGCGGCCGCAGAAACGCCTATCTATTCCCCTTACAATCGAATCCCCTATCACTGTTTTTCCTGCCCTCCTGTGCAGCAGAGCCATGAACGGAGTCACGGTGCCATGAACTTGGCTGCTGCTGCCCTCCCCTGATGAGTCATCCCCTTCAACAGTACCCAAAGCGGTGTATCTGTTTTGCAGGGGGATGACCGCAGGGGACCCCTGCACTACCTTCCTTGCACTGCTCTTCCTGTTGGTCACCCATCCCCTATCTGGCTGTGTACCCTTTACCTGCGGTGTGACCAACTCACTAAACGTGCTATTCACGACATCCTCAGCATCGCGGATGCTCCAGAGTGAATCCACCCGCAGCTCCAGTGCCGCAATGCGGTCTGTCAGGTGCTGCAGGCAAATGTAGTCGTCGGGGACACTGGAAGCGTCCCTAACTTCCCACATAGCGCAGGAGGAGCATAACACGTGTCCGAGCTCCTGCCATGACATAACCCTTAGATTAACTTAATTTGGCAACAACAATGCTAAAAGGTTACTTACTGATAAAGAAAAAAAAACTACTTACCAATCACTTACCCTCTTGGCTGTGATGTCATCCTTCTATTTTTTTTCTACTTCTTTGCCTTCTCTCCCTGCTGCAGCTGCACCAGCTGGCCTTTTGTAGGCCTCACCAACGCTGCCACTCCGCCTCCTCGAACTCCAGATACTTGGGAGTGAGTTACAGGCTGGAATCTAATCGAGGGGTTCGGGGAGGGTTTATATATAGAATAACAGATACCCGGGAGTGAGTTACATGCTGGAATCTAATCGAGGGGTTCGGTGGGTTTATATATAGAATAACAGATACCCGGGAGTGAGTTACAGGCTGGGATCTAATCGAGGGGTTTGGGGGGGGTTTATATATAGAATAACATACCTGGGAGTGAGTTACAGGCTGGAATCTAATCGAGAGGTTCGGGGGGGTTATATATAGAATAACAGATACCCGGGAGTGAGTTACAGGCTGGAATCTAATCGAGGGGTTCGGGGGGTTTATATATAGAATAACAGATACCCGGAGTGAGTTACAGGCTGGAATCTAATCGAGGGTTAATAGGATATCTCGGAGACCAAGTGAAACTTGTTGGGCTGTGTGTGGGGATGTGGGTTTGTGCCCCTGGTTCCCAGCGTTGCTTGGCCTGAGGGGGGAGATGTGAGGGGCAGACCCCGAGAGCTGAGCTCGGGAATCATGCACAGGCGTTGTCATTTTCTGTTGGGTTTTGCCAGTGTCATTGTTTGCCTCGAGGGCAGGCTGTGTTTACACATTGCAAAAACCTCGAGTGCCAATCGCCAGTCCCTTGGGAGGGCTGGTGTGTGCTCGAGCAGGAGTTGGCCATTCGGCCCCTCGAGCCTGCTCCGCCATTCAGTGAGATCACGGCTGATCATCCACCTCAACTCCACTTTCCCGCCCGATCTCCATATCCCTCGATTCAAAAAATCTACCGATCTCGGCCTTGAATATACTCAACGCCTGAGCCTCCACAGCCCTCTGGGGCAGAGAATTCCAAAGATTCACCACCCTCTGAGTAAAGAAATTCCTCCTCACCTCAGTCCTAAATGGCCGACCCCTAAGACTGTGACCCCTGGTTCTAGACTCCCCAGCCCGGGGGAAATGGCCTCTCAGCCTTTCATGTTGCTTCTTTGCCTGAAGGTGCTGATCCGTGCTGTGATACAGCTGCGCGCACACCAATTGTGCCCCGGTACTTTGCCCGTGTGTTATGTCCGCCTTGGACAGTGTTCAGCGACAGGCTCTTCAGCTATGTAAGCCATCACGCCCGGTTTCTGCAGATATGCACCATGGTAGGGGTCAATGGACAGAGATCCTGAGCAGACATGCTGATTTCATTTTGTTTTCCCCTCTCTGCTTCCCTAGCCCGGGCTCCGCTAACTCGACCCCCAAGTTCTGTTCCATCCTGACTCCGACCCCCCCCCCCCCACCTTGGGGGCACGTGTCATGGCTCCTTCATCACTCGGTCAATGCCCTGCCAATCCCTTTGTGAACCCATCGTCACACGGGCAGCAGTGGGTCAAGCAGGCGGCCTGCCAACACCGAGGTAACGGGAGCCAGGCAGTAAATGAGGTCTTGCCAATATCGCCCACATCCAGATAATGCATTTGGGGAGGGCTAACAAGGCAAAAATAGAAACAGAACTAAGGCAAGGTAAATGGTAGGACACTGAAGCGCAGAGGGACCCAGTGATGATGAAGGAACGGCCGATATATTTCCAAGTCGGGATGGTGTGTGACTTGGAGGGGAACATGGAGGTGATGGTGTTTATTCCCTCAAACAATAACCACTTGCATTTATATAGCACCTTTATCATATTAAAATGTCCCAAGGTGCATCACAGGAGCATTATCAAACACAACTTGACACCGAGCCACATAAGGAGATATTAGGTCAGGTTGTTCAAAGAGGTGGGTTTTAAGGAGCATCTTAAAGGAGGAGAGAGAGGCGGAGAGGTTTAGGGAGGGAGTTCTAGAGCTTGGGGCCCAGGCAGCTGAAGGCGTGCCGATCAAGCGGGCTGCTTTGTCCTGGATGGTGTTGAGCATCACGAGTGTTGGAGCTGCACTCCTCCAGGCAAGTGGGGAGTGTTCCATCACACTCCTGACTTGTGCCTTGTAGATGGTGGGAAGGCTTTGGGGAGTCAGGAGGTGAGACACTGGCCGCAGAATACCCAGCCTCTGACCTGATCTTGTGGCCACAGTATTTATGTGGCTGGTCCAGTTCAGTTTCTGGTCAATGGTGACCCCCAGGATGTTGATGGTGGGGGATTCGGTGCTGGTAATGCCGCTGAATGTCAAGGGGCAGTGGTTCGACTCTTGCTTGGTACTTTTATATAATGCATCATGGGAACAGGAGGAGGCCATTCAGCCCCTGGGGCCTGTTCTGCAATTCAAAGAGATCACGACTGATCTGTGACCTGACTCCATGTCTTTGGCCCATATCCCTTAATACCTTTTGGTTAACAGAAAGGTATCAATCTCCAATTTAAAACTAACAATTAATCTTGCATCAATTGCTGTTTGCGGAAGAGAGTTCCAAACCTCTCCCACCCTGTGTGTGTAGAAGTGTTTTCTAATTTCACTCCCGAAAGGTCTGGCTCTAATTGTTAGACTGTGCCCCCTGGTCCTAGACTCCCCAACCAGCGGGAATAGATTCTACCCTCAGTCCCCCTTAATATCTTAAACTTCAATCAGATCACCTCTTAACCGTCTAACTTCCAGGGAATACAGCCCTACTTTGTGTAATCTCTCCTCGTAACTTAACCCTTGGAGTGCGGGTATCATTCTGGTAAACCTACGCTGCGCTCCCTCCAAGGCCGGTGTATCCTCCCCAAGGTGTGGTGCTCAGAACTGCTCACAGTGCACCAGGTGTAGTCTAACCAGGGCTTTGTACAGCTGCCGCATAACTTCTACCCCCTTGTGTTCTACTCCTGGGTATAAAGCCCAGCGTTCCATTAGCTTTGTTGATTATTTTCTGTATCTGAATGTGACATTGTAATGATCTACGTACCCGCTCCCCCAAGTTGAGTGAATGTACAGGAAAATTCTGCACTTGTCAAAGTGTGACGGGACACAAGTGCGACACTCAAAAAGTAAGTGCAAGGTTTTTTTAATATACTCGTGAAGTGCCTTTGGAGGTGATGACCAGAAGTTTTCAATATAACCAAGATGGAGGATTCAGAATCTTGCTCCACGGCGCCACCTACTGTTCCGAACCTGCCACTACACCGTTACTGTTTGCATGCAGTATTTCCATTCTAAATGTTGACATAGGCAGTTTCAATGCTAAATGTTGACATAAAAGTGTAACCAAAAATCGTGGCAGCAGGAGCTGCGTGCATGTGCGTGGTTTTCAATTGTGTAAATAGATTGTGAGCATTACGTAAAGTCACAGAGACCGCGAGTTGCAGATGGGAATTAATGTGGTCAGAGCCAAACTCTGAGCGTGGGGGCCTTCTACAGTTCTTCCCCCCCATACCCCGCACGGTGCTGATTCCTCTCCCGCCTCCGAGTACCCACGACAACTGTTTTCCTCCAGGGCAGCGCCCAAATGGCTCTCCCGCGAGCCCGAGACTCCACCATGGGGTCCATCGCAGCTCGGCCTGCGAATGTCGAGGAAACAACCTGAGGGGGCTGCAGGCGCAGGGAGCAGCATAAAATGAAGCAACAGGAGCAGGAGAGTTATCTAAACAGTATTTCACGTAGAAGAGATCGAGTTCCTAGACCGTGGAAGAGTTATTCTGAATGCACTCCCTCGCTCCGGCAGCTTGTGGTTGAGGGTTGGATGTGAATATAATGATACAGTGCCACTTGTGAAATAGCAAGAGGGGACCAATCTGTTGGCAACCTCCATCGAATAGTCTCGCTCTGATTTTGAGATTTATGTCCCCAGTCTTGCTTTCCCCCACCAGAGCAAGTCATTTCTCTATATCTCCTCTATCAAATCCTTTGAACACCTCATCAGATCAGCCCTCGAGCTTTGCCTACACAGCAGGAGTTGGATAGAATTCAGAATGAATTACCTCCTCTAACCCAGGGAGGTTGCTCCTGCTGGCTGACCGACATTGTCTCCTGATCCAGCAATGCCTCGAATTTAAAATTTTCACCCTCGTGTTCAAATCCCCTCCCCATCTCTGTAACTTCCTCCAGCCCCTACACTCCTCCCTATCTCTGTAACCTTCTCCAGCAATTACACCCCCTCCGTATCTCTGTAACCCCCTCCAGCACCTCACCCCTCCCTATCACTAACTTCCTCCAGCCCCTACACCCCTCCCTATCTCTGTAACCTTCTCCAGCAATTACACCCCCTCCGTATCTCTGTAACCCCCTCCAGCCCCTCACCCCTCCCTATCTCTAACTTCCTCCAGCCCCTACACCCCTCCCTATCTCTGTAGCCTCCAGCCCCTACACCCCCCTCCCTATCTCTGTAACCTCCTCCAGCCTCTACACCCCTCCCTATTTCTTTAACCTCCTCCAGCCCCAACAACCCTCCGAGATATCTGCGCTCCTCCAATAGCTGCCCTCTTGCACATCCCCCGATTTCCATCGCTCCACCATCGGTGGCCGTACCTTCAGTTGCCTGGGCCCCAAGCTCTGGAACTCCCTCCCTCAACCTCTCTACCTCTTTTTTTAAGATGCTCCTTAAAACCTCCCTCTTTGACCAAGCTTTTGGTCAACTGTCATATCTCCTTATGTGGCTCGGTGTCAAATTTGTCTTTACGCTCCTGCGATCAGCCTTAGGATATTTTACTACATTAAAGGCAGGCGAGTCTCTCTCTGTCGGAGGGGCAGTACTGAGAGAGCACCGCACTGTCGGAGGGGCAGTACTGAGGGAGCACCGCACTGTCGGAGGGGCAGTGCTGAGGGAGCACTACACTGTCTGAGGGGCAGTGCTGAGGGAGCGCCGCACTGTCTGGGGGGGCAGTGCTGAGGGAGCGCCGCACTGTCTGGGGGGGCAGTGCTGAGGGAGCACTACACTGTCTGGGGGGGCAGTACTGAGGGAGCGCCGCACTGTCGGAGAGGCAGTACTGAGGGAGCACTACACTGTCTGGGGGGGGCAGTACTGAGGGAGCACTACACTGTCTGGGGGGGCAGTACTGAGGGAGCGCCGCACTTTCGGAGGTGTCGTCTTTCAGATCAGACATTGAACTGAGGCCTCGTCTGCCCTCAGGTGGACGTAAAAGATCCCACGGGCAGTATTTCAAAGAGTCGAAGGCACGTTATCCCTGGTGTCCTAGTCAATGTTCACCCCAATACATTCACTAAAACAGATGATCTGGGTCATTATTACATTGCTGTTTGTGGGAGCTTGCTGTGTGCAAATTGGCTGCCGTATTTCCCACATTACAACAGTGACCATACTCCAAAAAGTACTCCGCGGGCTGTAAAGCATTTGAGAGCGGTGGTCTTGAAAGGCAAGTCTTTCTATGGTGCAGTGCTCCGAGTTGAACACACTACTCCCAGCTGAGGCCCAAGCGACCATTTATGAGAGGTTTTAGCGTGACCCCCTTGCTTTTTGAATCTCACCAGTTCAGTGACGGGTCTGTTCTGGGGCGAGAGGCCTCAGTTCGAGGAGCAGGCGGGATTGCTGCAGTTGGCTTCAAGGGGCAAAGACAGGCAGGGGAGCAGCTCCTGGCCATGGCCCAGTCGGGCTGGCCGGGGGGGGGGGGGGGGGCGGTAGTGTGGGGAATCGGGTTCGGAGGTGGTGCTGCCTCACGTGGTCAAATTCCGTGCTTGCCAGGTTCGTGATCGTGAGGTACGGGAGGCTGGCTGGGGCTCCGGTGTATCCAACGCTTCAGGAGAGCTGGGAAAATTTTGACAAGTGTCGCCAACTGAACAGAGATTGAATAGACGTAAGCCGATATTCCCCGAATAAGAGGGAGCCCCATTTGCAACAGAGACAATTCTGAGGGGGATTGACAAGGTAGAGGCTGAGCACTGTGAGTCTCGTCGCCGAGAGCGTGCAGAAATCTAGTGTAGACAACGGAAGGAGCGTGCGGCAAACCAGTCCCACCCACCCTTTCCCTCAACGACTATCTGTCCCACCTGTGACAGGGACTGTGGCTCTCGTATTGGACTGTTCAGCCACCTAAGGACTCATGCTAAGAGTGGAAGCAAGTCTTCCACGATTCCGAGGGACTGCCTATGAAGGTGAGGATGTTTCCCCCGGGCTGGGGAACCTAGAACCAGGGGGCACAATCTCGGGATAAAGGGTCGGCCATTTAGGACTGTGAGATGAGCACGAAAGACAGACCTGGGATTTATATAGCGCCCTTCATGACCACCGTATGTCTCAAAAGCGTTTTCCAGCCAATGACGTACTCGAGGGGCCGAATGACCGACACCTGCTTTTAATTTTTGTGTTCTTTTACAACTCAGAAACAGAATTCTTCAAATAAAATAGGAAAACTTTTTTTTGAGGCCCAAAGACTTTTATCTTGAATTTTTTAATTTTTGCTGGCTGCAGTATCCTGGGGATGAATCTTCAATTGCTGGAGACGCCAGGGACAATCCTCGGGGGGCGGGGGCCATGTGGGGTGGGGGAGGAGGGGGGGGGGGTTAGCAACAATGGAAGTGGACGGAAATTGTTCTTGAAAGCAGCAACATCGTGTTCGTCAATGAGGCTTGTCGCACCACAGTAGGCCACTAGCTGGCAGTGTTCCTCCACTGATTTCCACCTCCGATTCCTGCAATCATAAGAGAATGAGGTGCGTTCCAGATCACAACAATTTGCTGTGTAAAAACATTTCTCATCTCCCTCCCCGCCCCCCCAGGCTTATTTGCCAATCACCTTTCTTGGGCTACTGACCCTCCTGCCAGTGGAAACGGTTTCTCCTGATCTACTCCCATCAACGCTCTCTGTGAGCACCCCCTCCACGTTTAGGAAGATGGGAGAAAGAGGAGGCCCTTGTGCCCGTTACATTAGGAACAGGAGGAGGCCATTGAGCCCCTCGAGCCTGTTCCGCCATTCAATGAGATCGCAGCTGACTTGCGACCTAACTCCATCTACCCGCCTTTGGCCCAAAACCCTATCGCTCATGTTTTTCAAACTCTCAACCCCCCCTTGCTGAGATATCTGCATTCCTTAGAATCTGCCCTCTTGAACATCCCCCATTATAACTGCTCAACTATCGGTCTGGGCAAGGGTCAAGCAAGACTGCGTCATCGCCCCAACCCTCTTCTCAATCTTCCTCGCTGCCATGCTCCACCTCACAGTCAACAAGCTCCCCGCTGGAATAGAACTAAACTACAGAACCAGTGGGAAGCTGTTCAACCCTTCGTCGTCTCCAGGCCAACTCCAAGACCACCCCAACCTCTGTCGTGGAGCTACAGTACGCGGACGATGCCTGAGTCTGCGCGTGTACAGAGGCTGAACTCCAGGACATAGTCAACATATTCACCTGAGGCGTACGAAAGCATAGGCCCTACACTAAACATACATATAGATTGGGCTAACCAAACTGGTAGCAATACGGCGGAGGAGGATTTCCTGGAGTGTATTAGGGATGCTTTTCTAAACCAATATGTCAAAGAACCAACTAGAGAGCTGGCCATCCTAGACTGGGTGATGTGTAATGAGAAGGGACTAATTAGCAATCTTGTTGTGCGAGGCCCCTTGGGGAAGAGTGACCATAATATGGTAGAATTCTTTATTAAGATGGAGAGTGACACAGTTAATTCGGAAACTAGAGTCCTGAACTTAAGGAAAGGTAACTTCGATGGTATGAGACGTGAATTGGCTAGAATAGACTGGCAAATGATACTGAAAGGGTTGACGGTGGATAGGCAATGGCAAACATTTAAAGATCACATGGATGAACTTCAACAATTGTACATCCCTGTCTGGAGTAAAAATAAAATGGGGAAGGTGGCTCAACCGTGGCTAACAAAGGAAATTAAGGATAGTGTTAAATCCAAGGAAGAAGCATATAAATTGGCCAGAAAAAGCAGCACACCTGAGGACTGGGAGAAATTTAGAATTCAGTAGAAACATAGAAAATAGGTGCAGGAGTAGGCCATTCAGCCCTTCTAGCCTGCACCACCATTCAATGAGTTCATGGCTGAACATGCAACTTCAGTACCCCATTCCTGCTTTCTCACCATACCCCTTGATTCCCCTAGTAGTAAGGACTTCATCTAACTCCTTTTTGAATATATTTAGTGAATTGGCCTCAACAACTTTCTGTGGTAGAGAATTCCACAGGTTCACCACTCTCTAGGTGAAGAAATTCCTCCTCATCTCGGTCCTAAATGGCTTACCCCTTATCCTTAGACTGTGCCCCCTGGTTCTGGACTTCCCCAACATCGGGAACATTCTTCCTGCATCTAACCTGTCTAACCCCGTCAGAATTTTAAACGTTTCTATGAGGTCCCCTCTCATTCTTCTGAACTCCAGTGAATACAAGCCCAGTTGATCCAGTCTTTCTTGATAGGTCAGTCCCGCAATCCCGGGAATCAGTCTGGTGAACCTTCGCTGCACTCCCTCAATAGCAAGAATGTCCTTCCTCAGGTTAGGAGACCAAAACTGTACACAATACTCCAGGTGTGGCCTCACCAAGGCCCTGTACAACTGTAGCAACACCTCCCTGCCCCTGTACTCAAATCCCCTCACTATGAAGGCCAACATGCAATTTGCTTTCTTAACCGCCTGCTGTACCTGCATGCCAACCTTCAATGACTGATGTACCATGACATCCAGGTCTCGTTGCACCTCCCCTTTTCCTAATCTGTCACCATTCAGATAATAGTCTGTCTCTCTGTTTTTACCACCAAAGTGGATAACCTCATATTTATCCACATTATACTTCATCTGCCACGCATTTGCCCACTCACCTAACCTATCCAAGTCGCTCTGCAGCCTCATAGCATCCTCCTCGCAGCTCACACTGCCACCCAACTTAGTGTCATCCGCAAATTTGGAGATACTACATTTAATCCCCTCGTCTAAATCATTAATATACAATGTAAACAGCTGGGGCCCCAGCACAGAACCTTGCGATACCCCACTAGTCACTGCCTGCCATTCTGAAAAGTCCCCATTTACTCCTACTCTTTGCTTCCTGTCTGACAACCAGTTCTCAATCCATGTCAGCACACTACTGCCAATCCCAGCAGAGGAGGACAAAGTGTTTAATTAGGAGGGGGAAAATAGAGTATGAGAGGAAGCTTGCTGGAGACATAAAAACTGACTGCAAAAGCTTCTATAAATATGTGAAGAGAAAGAGATTAGTGAAGACAAACATAGGTCAGATTCAGGTGAATTTATAATGGGGAACAAAGAAATGACAGACCAATTGAACAAATACTTTGGTTCTGTCTTCACAAAGGAAGACACAAATAATCTTCTGGAAATACCAGGGGACCGAGGGTCGAGTGAGAAGGAGGAACTGAAGGATATCCTTATTAGGTGGGAAATTGTGTTAGGGAAATTGATGCGATTGAAGGCCGATAAATCCCCAGGGCCTGATAGTCTGCATCCCAGAGTACTTAAGGAAGTGGCCCTAGAAATAGTGGATGCATTGGTGATCATTTTCCAACAGTCTATCGACTCTGGATCAGTTCCTATGGATTGGAGGGTAGCTTATGTAACACCACTTTTTATAAAAGTAGGGAGAGAGAAAACAGGGAATTATAGACCGGTTAGCCTGACAGCGGTAGTGGGGAAAATGTTGGAATCAATTATTAAAGATGAAATAGCAGCACATTTGAAAAGCAGTGACAGGATCGGTCCAAGTCAGCATGGATTTATGAAAGGGAAATCATGCTTGACAAATCTTCTAGAATTTTTTGAGGATGTAACTAGTAGAGTGGACAAGGGAGAACCAGTGGATGTGGTGTATTTGAACTTTCAAAAAGCTTTTGACAAGGTCCCACACAAGAGATTGGTGTGCAAAATTAAAGCACATGGTATTGGGGGTAATGTACTGACGTGGATAGAGAACTGGTTGGCAGACAGGAAGCAGAGAGTCAGGATAAATGGGTCCTTTTCAGAATGGCAGGCAGTGACTACTAGTGGGGTGCCGCAGGGCTCAGTGCTGGGACCCCAGCTATTTACAATATACATCAATGATTTAGATGAAGGAATTAAGTGTAATATCTCCAAGTTTGCAGATGACACTAAACTGGATGGCGGTGTGAGCTGTGAGTAGGATGCTAAGAGGCTGCAGGGTGACTTGGACAGGTTAGGTGAGTGGGCAAATGCATGGCAGATGCAGTATAATGTGGATAAATATGAGGTTATCCACTTTGGTGACAAAAACACAAAGACAGAATATTATCTGAATGGTGGCAGATTAGGAAAAGAGGAGGTGCAACGAGACCTGGGTGTCATGGTACATCAGTCACTGAAAGTTGGCATGCAGGTACAGCAGGCGGTGAAGAAGGCAAATGGCATGTTGACCTTCATAGCTGGGGGATTTGAGTATAGGAGCAGGGAGGTCTTACTGCAGTTGTACAGGGCCTTGGTGAGGCCACACCTGGAATATTGTGTTCCGTTTTGGTCTCCTAATCTGAGGAAGGATGTTCTTGCTATTGAGGGAGTGCAGCGAAGGTTCACCAGACTGATTCCCGGGATAGCAGGACTGACATATGAGGAGAGACTGGATCGACTGGGCCTGTATTCACTGGAGTTTAGAAGAATGAGAGGGGATCTAATAGAAGCATAGAAAATTCTAACAGGACTGGACAGGTTAGACGCAGGAAGAATGTTCCCGATGTTGGGGAAGTCCAGAACCAAGGGTCACAGTCTAAGGATACGGGGTAAGCCATTTAGGACTGAGATGAGGAGAAACTTCTTCACTCGGAGAATTGTGAACCTGTGGAATTCTCTACCGCAGAAAGTTGTTGATGTCAGTTCGTGAGATGTATTCAAGAGGGAGTTAGATGTGGCCCTTACAGCTAACGGGATCAAGGGTTATGGAGAGAAAGCAGGAAAGGGGTACTGAGGTGAATGATCAGCTGTGATCTTATTGAATGGTGGTGCAGGCTCGAAGGGCCGAATGTCCTACTCCTGCACCTATTTTCTATGTAAGACAAAGGTTCTCCACCAACCTGTCCCTGCCACACAGCACTGCAACCCCCCCACTCCGCCCAGTCATCAAGATTCACGGCACGGCCCTGAACAACGTGGTCCATTTCCCATACCTGGAGAGTCTCTTATCAACAAAGGCAGACATTGACTACGAGATTCAACACCGCCTCCAGTGCAGCCTTTGGCCGCCAGAGGAAAAGAGTTTTCGAAGACCAGGCCCTCAAATCTGTCACCAAGCTCACGGTCTACAGGGCTGTAGTGATACCCGCCCTCCTGTATGGCTCAGAGACGTGGACCATGTACAGTAGACACCTCAAATCGCTGGAGAAATATCACCAACGATGTCTCCGCAAGATCCTGGAAATCCCCCGGGAGGACAGACGCACCAACGTTAGCGTCCTCGACCAGGCCAACATCCCCAGCATCGAAGCACTGACCACACTCGACCAGCTCCGCTGGGCAGGGCCACATTGTCCGCATGCCCCCAGACACGAGACTCCCAAAGCGAGCGCTCTACTCGGAACTCCTTCACGGCAAACGAGCCAAAGGTGGGCAGAGGAAACGTTACAAGGGACCACCCTCAAAGCCTCCCTGATAAAGTGCAACATCCCCGACACCTGGGAGTCCCTGGCCCAAAGACCAGTCCGCCCTAAGTGGAGGAAGTGCATCCGGGAGGGCGCTGAGCACCTCGAGTCTCGTCGCCGAGAGCGTGCAGAAACCAAGCGCAGGCAGCGGAAGGAGCGTGCGGCAAACCAGTCCCACCCTCCCCTTCCCTCAACCACTGTCTGTCCCACCTGTGACAGGGACTGTGGCTCTCATATTGGACTGTTCAGCCACCTAAGGACTCATTGTTAGAGTGGAAGCAAGTCTTCCTCGATTCCGAGGGACTGCTTTTGATGATGATGCTATGATCAACCATCGGTGGCCGTGCCTTCTGTTGCCTGGGCCCCAAGCTCTGGAACTCCCTCCCTAAACCTCTCCGCCTCTCCTCCTTTAAGACGCTCCATAAAACCTCTCTCTTTAACCCAGCTTTTGTTCACCTGCTCTAATTTCTTTTGTGGTTTGGTGTCAAATTTATCTGTTTTAGAAACATAGAAAATAGGTGCAGGAGCAGGCCATTCAGCCCTTCGAGCCTGCACCACCATTCGATAAGATCATGTCTGAACATTCCCCTCAGTACCCCTTTCCTGCTTTCTCTCCATACCCCTTGATCCCTTTAGCCGTAAGGGCCACATCTAACTCCCTTTTGAATATATCCAACGAACTGGCCTCAACAACTCTCTGTGGTAGAGAATTCCACAGGTTCACCACTCTCTGGGTGAAGAAGTTTCTCCTCATCTCGGTCCTAAATGGCTTACCCCTTATCTTAGACTGTGACCCCTGGTTCTGGACTTCCCCAACATTGGGAACATTCTTGTAACACTGCTGTGAAGCGCCTGGGGACGTTTTACTACGTTAAAGTCGCTATGTAAATAAAAGTTGTTATTATTAACAATGCCTTTGGTTCACAAAAATCTCACAGATTTAAAATTATCGATTGCTCCAGCATCGGCTGCCATTTGCAGAGGAGAGTTCTGTGCTGCATAGGTGCACATTGAATGAGCAATTGTGAGGCGGCCGTTGAAGGGTTAATGCTCCGTGTTTACAAAGAGCCACATCTCGGAATCAGACTCTGGGAGTTTAACGCTGTACTGATCACTCAGTCGTGAGTGTGTGTGTGTGTGTGTGTGTGCATTTGGCAGTGACGGGGTTAACGCATTCCGTTCCCCTTTCAGGTTCACACGCTGTCAGTCAGACCTCCCCTCTCTGTGTCTCTCTCTCTCTCTCTCTCTCTGTGTCTCTCTCTCTCTCTCTCTCTCTCTCATTCCAAGCGTCTGCGACTGAATGCTTTCTGGCAACTGGAGCCAAGCTGCTCCCATCACCTGAACCGAACGCAATCTGGGGCGATCGACCCGGAGAGGAGAATTTATAAACGGGGTGTGGGACAAAAAAAACCTGTGCTACGAAATTCCACAAACGTTTCTGCATTCAAACCGAGAGGCGGATGAGCAGGAGATCAGTGAGGACCAAGGGGGCTGCTGGCGGGGGACTGAGAGCGGCTGACTGACTACTGGAATGAGACTCGAGTTGCAGCCACAGTGGATTTAAGCGTAGCAAAGCGGGCTCAGCCGTCCTGCTTGTTGCTTCCAACTCCTGTCACCTCAAACCTCCTAATCAGCCTGGTTACGCACGCCTGAACCGAAAATCAGCTGAAGTTTGGAGGGGTGCGAGGGAGGAGGGGAGGAGAGAGAGTGTGAGGGAGGAGAGCGAGAGAGGAGAGGGAGAAGGTGTGAGAGGAGAGAGAGAGAGTGAGGGAGGATAGGAGAACGGGAGGAGCGAGAAGAGTGTGAGAGAGGATAGGAGAGCGAGTGTGAGAAAGGCGAGGAGTTGAGAGGGAGAGAGCGTGAGAGACAGGAGAGAGGGAGAGCGTGTGAGAGGGAGAGTACGTGAAAGGGGAGTGCGAGGAGAGAGGGAGAGGGTGCAAGGGGGAGAACGGAGGAGAGGGGGAGAGTGGTTGAGAGGAGAGAGGGAGAGCGTGTGAGAGGGAGAGTACGTGAAAGGGGAGTGGGAGGAGAGAGGGAGAGGGTGCAAGGGGGAGAACGGAGGAGAGGGGGAGAGTGGTTGAGAGGAGAGAGGGAGAGCGTGTGAGAGGGAGAGTACGTGAAAGGGGAGTGGGAGGAGAGAGGGAGAGGGTGTGAGGGGGAGAGTGGTTGAGAGGAGAGAGGGAGAACGTGTGTGAGATGATCGGTGGTAGATGAGTGGCATCCTGGAGGACGTATTGATCGCGGCCGCTGTGGGTTGGGCTGGGATGGGGGGGTCTGTCGGGGCGGGGGCTCTCTGGGCCCTCGGGGGCCTCCTGTGCCTGGCGGGGGCCTCCGGGCCGGAGCAGCTGACCCTGGCGGTGGTCCTGCCCCAGAACAACACGGCCTACCCCTGGGCCTGGCCGCGGGTGGGTCCGGCCGTCCGCCTGGCCCGCGACGCCATCAACCGCGAGCCGGGCCTGCTGGGGGGCCTGCGGCTGGCCTACGTGTTCGGGGGCTGCGAGGACGGGCGGGGGACCTGCTCGGAGTCCGTCGCCCCCCTGGTGGCCGTCGACCTCAAGCTGGCCAGCGACCCGGCCGCCTTCGTGGGCCCCGGCTGCGTCTACACCGCCGCGCCGGTGGCCCGCTTCGCCGGGCACTGGCGGGTCCCCATGGTGACGGGCGGGGCCCCGGCCTACGGCTTCTCCTCGCGGGCCCACAGCTACCCGCTGATGACCCGCACCGGCCCCTCCCACGGCAAGCTGGGCGAGTACGTGGCCCAGCTGCACCATCGCTTCGGCTGGGCCTCCCGGGCCCTGGTGGTCTACACCGACGAAAAGACCGACGACCGGCCCTGCTACTTCGCGGTGGAGGGCCTCTACCAGGAGGTGCCCAAGTTCAGGAACCTGACCGTGCTCGACATCCCCTTCCGGGAGAGCGCGACGGTCGACTACAGCTTCCTCATCCAGGAGATCCGTCAGAAGGGACGCAGTGAGTAGAGAGATCCGTCCGTCTCATCTCACCGTCGGAAACTAGGAGCGGGAGGCAACCATTCGGCCCCTCGAACCCGCTCCGCCATTCAATCAGATCACGGCTGATCTACCGCCTCAACCTCACCTTCCCGCCCGATCCCTCGATTCCCCTCCAGTCCAAAAATCGTAACAATTTCCCTTGAGTGCAAAACTCTTATCATGCAATAATAGACATTTACAGCACGGGACGAGGCCATTTCGGCCCATCGTGTCCGCGCCGGCCGACCAAGAGCCACCCGGCCTAATCCCACTGTCCCGCTCTCGGTCCGTAGCCCTGTGGGTTACGGCACTTCTGGTGCACATCCAAATGTGGTGAGGGTTTCTGCCTCTACCACCCTTTCAGGCAGCGAGCTCCCCCCCAGACCCCCACCACCCTCTGGGTGAAGACATTTCCTCTCAAATCCCCTCTAAAGCTCCCCTCAATTACTTTCAATCTCTGCCCCCTGGTTGTTGACCCCTCTGCCAAGGGAAACAGGTCCGTCCTATCCACTCTATCCAGGCCCCTCATCATTTTATACACCTCAATCAGGTCTCCCCTCAGCCTCCTCTGTTCCAAAGAAAACAACCCCAGCCTATCCAATCTTTCCTCATCGCTAAAATTCTCCAGCCCTGGCAACATCCTGGTAAATCTCCTCTGTACACTCTCTAGTGCAACATCCTGGTAAATCTCCTCTGTACCCTCTCTAGTGCAACATCCTGGTAAATCTCCTCTGTACCCTCTCTAGTGCAACATCCTGGTAAATCTCCTCTGAACCCTCTCCAGTGCAACATCCTGGTAAATCTCCTCTGTATCCTCTCCAGTGCAACATCCTGGTAAATCTCCTCTGTACCCTCTCTAGTGCAACATCCTGGTAAATCTCCTCTGTACCCTCTCTAGTACAACATCCTGGTAAATCTCCTCTGTACCCTCTCCAGTGCAACATCCTGGTAAATCTCCTCTGTACCCACTCTAGTGCAACATCCTGGTAAATCTCCTCTGTACCCTCTCCAGTGCAACATCCTGGTAAATCTCCTCTGTACCCTCTCTAGTGCAACATCCTGGTAAATCTCCTCTGTACCCTCTCCAGTGCAACATCCTGGTAAATCTCCTCTGTACCCTCTCCAGTGCAACATCCTGGTAAATCTCCTCTGTACCCTCTCTAGTGCAACATCCTGGTAAATCTCCTCTGTACCCTCTCCAGTGCAACATCCTGGTAAATCTCATCTGTACCCTCTCCAGTGCAACATCCTGGTAAATCTCCTCTGTACCCTCTCTAGTGCAACATCCTGGTAAATCTCCTCTGTACCCTCTCCAGTGCAACATCCTGGTAAATCTCCTCTGTACCCTCTCTAGTGCAACATCCTGGTAAATCTCTGTACCCTCTCCAGTGCAACATCCTGGTAAATCTCCTCTGCACCCTCTCTAGTGCAACATCCTGGTAAATCTCCTCTGTACCCTCTCCAGTGCAACATCCTGGTAAATCTCCTCTGTACCCTCTCCAGTGCAACATCCTGGTAAATCTCCTCTGTACCCTCTCCAGTGCAACATCCTGGTAAATCTCCTCTGCACCCTCTCTAGTGCAACATCCTGGTAAATCTCCTCTGTACCCTTTCCAGTGCAACATCCTGGTAAATCTCCTCTGTACCCTCTCCAGTGCAACATCCTGGTAAATCTCCTCTGTACCCTCTCCAGTGCAACATCCTGGTAAATCTCCTCTGTACCCTCTCCAGTGCAACATCCTGGTAAATCTCCTCTGCACCCTCTCTAGTGCAACATCCTGGTAAATCTCCTCTGTACCCTTTCCAGTGCAACATCCTGGTAAATCTCCTCTGTACCCTCTCCAGTGCAACATCCTGGTAAATCTCCTCTGTACCCTCTCCAGTGCAACATCCTGGTAAATCTCCTCTGTACTCTCTCCAGTGCAACATCCTGGTAAATCTCCTCTGTACCCTCTCCAGTGCAACATCCTGGAAAATCTCCTCTGTACCCTCTCCAGTGCAACATCCTGGTAAATCTCCTCTGTACCCTCTCCAGTGCAACATCCTGGTAAATCTCCTCTGTACCCTTTCCAGTGCAACATCCTGGTAAATCTCCTCTGTACCCTCTCCAGTGCAACATCCTGGTAAATCTCCTCTGTACCCTCTCTAGTGCAACATCCTGGTAAATCTCTGTACCCTCTCCAGTGCAACATCCTGGTCAATCTCCTCTGCACCCTCTCCATTGCAACATCCTGGTAAATCTCTTCTGCACCCTCTCCAGTGCAATCACATCTTTCCTGTATTTCAGTGACCAGAACTGCACGCAATACTCCAGCTGTGGCCTAACCAGTGTTTTATACAGTTCATGCTTAACCTGCCTGCTCTTGTATTCTATGCCTCAGCTAATAAAGGCAAGTATCCCTTATGCCTTCTTAACCACCTTATCCACCTGGCCTGCTGCCTTCAGGGATCTGTGGATAAACCCTATCGATCTCAGCCTTGAATATACTCAACGACTGAGTCTCCACAGCTCTCTGGGACAGAGAATTCCAAAGATTCACCACCCTCTGAGTGAAGAAATTCCTCCTCATCTCAGTCCTAAATGGCCGAGCCCTTATCCTGAGACTGTGTGACCCCTGGTTCTAGACTCCCCAGCCCGGGGGGAAACATCCTCCCTGCATCTACCCTGTCAAGCCCCCCTCAGAAAAACGTTTCAATCAGATCCCCTCTCATTCTTCTGAACTCCAGAGAATATCGGCCCAGTCTGCTCAATCTCTCCTCATAGGACAATCCCCCCATCCCAGGAATCAGTCTGGTGAACCTTCGCTGCACTCCCTCTATGGCAAGTATATCCTTCATTAGGTCAGGAGACCCAAACTGTGCACAGTATTCCAGCTACTCAAACAATCATTGGGGTGTAGGGGGAGGCCATTGGGTCCATTGGGCCTGTGCTGGCTCTGTGCCAGAGCGATCCAATCAGTCCCACTCCCCCCCGCTCTTTCCCCACAGCCCTGGCATGTTTTTCCCCTTCAAGTATTTACCCAATTCCCGGTTTGAAGGTCACGATTGAATCTGCTCCCACCGCCCTTTCGGGCAGCGCGTTGCCGATCACAACAGCCCGCTGCGTATTATTTCTCATCGTGACGTCTCTGGGCCTTCCCATCACCAACCACTCCTCCGTCGCTCTGTGAAGTTTGCAGAAAGGCAGATCCAATCTTTTTTCTTTTTAAGATCAGACGCATTATCGACCTTGTGTCTCAAATCGAGGTGCAGAACAATAACAATAACTTGCATTTATGAGGAGCGGGCGGGGAAGTGGAGTTGAGGCCAAGATCAGATCAGCCATGATCGTATTAAATGGCGGAGCAGGCTCGAGAGGCCGAATGACTGACTCCTGCTCCTATTTCTTATGTAGTGAAACATCCCAACGCACTTCGCAGGAGAATTATAAAACAAAAAATTTAACACTGAGCCACATAAGGAGAAATTAGGGACAGGTGACTAAAAGCTGGGTCAAAGAGGTCGGTTTTAAGGAGCATCTTAAGGGAGGAGAGAGGGGCAGAGAGGTTGAGGGAGGGAGTTCCAGAGCTTGGGGCCCAGGCAGCTGAAGGCACGGCCACCGATGGTGGAGCGATGGAAATCGGGGGATGGGCAAGAGGGCAGAATTAGAGAGCGCAGAGATCTCGGGGGTGGGTGGGGGAGGGGGGGTGAGTTGTGGGGCTGGAGGGGGTTACAGAGATAGGGAGGGGCGAGGGCCATGGAGGGATTTGAAAACACAGATGAGAATTTTGAAATCGAGGCGTTGCTCAACTGGGAGCCAATGTAGGTCAGCGAGCACAGGGGGTGATGGGTGAGTGGGACTCGGTGTGAGTTAGGACACGAGGGCAGCGAGCACAGGGGGTGATGGGTGAGTGGGACTCGGTGCGAGTTAGGACATGGGGCAGTGAGCACAGGGGGTGATGGGTGAGCGGGACTCGGTGCGAGTTAGGACACGGGGCAGTGAGCACAGGGGGTGATGGGTGAGCGGGACTCGGTGCGAGTTAGGACACGGGGCAGTGAGCACAGGGGGTGATGGGTGAGTGGGACTCGGTGCGAGTTAGGACACGAGGTCAGCGAGCACAGGGGGTGATGGGTGAGCGGGACTCGGTGCGAGTTAAGACACGGGGTCAGCGAGCACAGGGGGTGATGGGTGAGCGGGACTCGGTGCGAGTTTTGACACGGGGTCAGCGAGCACAGGGGGTGATGGGTGAGCGGGACTCGGTGCGAGTTAAGACACGGGGGCAGTGAGCACAGGGGGTGATGGGTGAGTGGGACTCGGTGCGAGTTAAGACACGGGGGCAGTGAGCACAGTGTGTGATGGGTGAGTGGGACTCGGTGCGAGTTCGGACACGGGGGCAGCGAGCACAGGGGGTGATGGGTGAGTGGGACTCGGTGCGAGTTAGGACACGGGGGCAGCGAGCACAGGGGGCGATGGGTGAGCGGGACTCGGTGCGAGTTAGAACACGGAGTCAGTGAGCACAGGGGGTGATGGGTGAGCGGGACTCGGTGCGAGTTAGGACACGGGGGCAGCCGAGTTTTGGATCACCTCTAGTTTACGTAGGGTAAATGTGGGAGGCCAGCCAGGAGTGTGTTGGAATAGTCAAGTCTGGAGGTAACATAGGCACGGATGAGGGCTTCCGCAGCGGATGAGCTGAGGCAGGGGGCGGAGATGGACGATGTTCCAGAACTAAAATTACACAGAATGTGCAGCCCAGTCACAGGCCATTCGGCCCATCGCTCCGTGCCGGGGTTTATGCTCCACACCAGCCCCCTCCCACCCCTCTCCATCTCCCCCCATCACCATATCCTTCAATTCCCTTCTCCCCCATGTGTTTAACCAGCCTCCCCTTAAATACATCGATACTATTCGCCTCAACCCCTCCCTGTGGCAGCGAGTTCCACATTCTCACCACTCTCCGGGTAAAGAAGTTTCTCCTGAATTCCCCGTCGGGTTTATTGCTACTTGTCTGATATTTAATAACCCAACCTCATTGTAAAACTGTTTTATGATTCCCAAAATGCCAATTTTTTGCCAAATTCAATGAGCATTTTTAAGGGAGGGGGAGAGAGTGAGAGATCGCTTGGTACTCACTGCATATCTCCCCCTCCCCCGCCCCATTAGTGAGTCTGCACTGAGAGACAAGAGTTAGACCGGTGGGAGGGAGAATGATAACTGACGCAGTGATTATAAGATCAGGAATCACGAGCGGTTGGTTTTAAGTCCCTCGGTATATCAGTGATTAACCTCAGCTCATTCTGAAATCGTCCCATCAGAGTGTCAGACATGGCTCAGTGGGTAGGAGGGGCAGTACTGAGGGATCGCCGCACTGTCGGAGGGGCAGTACTGAGGGAGTGCCGCACTGTCGGAGGGGCAGTACTGAGGGAGTGCCGCACTGTCGGAGGGGCGGTACTGAGGGAGCGCCGCACTGTCGGAGGGGCGGTACTGAGGGAGTGCCGCACTGTCGGAGGGGCGGTACTGAGGGAGCGCCGCACTGTCGGAGGGGCAGTACTGAGGTAGCGCCGCACTGTCGGAGGGGCGGTACTGAGGGAGCGCCGCACTGTCGGAGGGGCAGTACTGAGGGAGTGCCGCACGCACTGTCGGAGGGGCGGTACTGAGGGAGCGCCGCACTGTCGGAGGGGCGGTACTGAGGGAGCGCCGCACTGTCGGAGGGGCGGTACTGAGGGAGCGCCGCACTGTCGGAGGGGCAGTACTGAGGGAGCGCCGCACTGTCGGAGGGGCAATACTGAGGGAGCACCTCACTGTCGGAGGGCCGGTACTGAGGGAGCGCCGCACTGTCGGAGGGGCGGTATTGAGGGAGCGGCTCACTGTTGGAGGGGTAGTACTGAGGGAGCGCCTCACTGTCGGAGGTGCCATCTTTTGGGATGAGACGTTAAACCGAGGCCCCGTCTGCCCTCTCGAGTGGATGTAAAAGATCCCGGGGCCACTATTGGAAGAAGAGCAGGGGGAGTTCTCCCCGGTGTCCTGAGGCCAATATTTATCCCTCAACCAACATCACTAAAACAGATGATCTGGGTCATTATCACATCGCTGTGTGTGGGAGCTTGCTGTGCGCAAATTGAGCTGCTGCGTTTCCCACAATACAACAGTGACTACACTTCAAATAAAGTTCTTTATTGGCTGTGAATTGCTTTGTGACATCCAGTAGTTGTGACGGGCGCTGGTAGCAATCCAAGTCTTTTTTATTATATTAAAAAATCTTCCTCGGCTTCTAACACCCTTCACTCCAGATTTCGCAAATTGCCTGAAATGAATCTGTGCAAATGCTCTCTATTAATCTGCAGGTTCTCGCAGCGATACATCAAACCTGTAGCTTCCTTCCCCGGGTAACTCGATATAAAATGCAACTGTTCTTGGTCGTTTCATATATTTCTGAGTCACGAAGGCAGTTTCAAATTCTAATCGGCAGAGACAAGAGAGTCTGCGGGAATGGGACAACAATTGAAGTCAGGCACTGAGGAACTGCAGGAACAGAGGGGCGCACGTCATTTAAAAAGAAATGCTTGCATTTCTATAGCACCTTTCACAAGCGCTTTACAGCCAATGAAGTACTTTTGAAGTGTGCTCACTGTTGTAATGTGGGAAACGCAGCAGTTCAATTTGCGCACAGCAAGCTCCCACACACAGCCATGTGATAATGACCCAGATCATCTGTTTTAGTGATGTTGGTTGAGGGATAAATATTGGCCCCAGGACACCGGGGAGAACTCCCCCTGCTCTTCTTCCAATAGTGGCCCCGGGATCTTTTACATCCACCCGAGAGGGCAGACGGGGCCTCGGTTTAACGTCTCATCCGAAAGACTGCACCTCCGACAGTGCGGCGCTCCCTCAGCACTGCCCCTCCGACAGTGCGGCACTCCCTCAGTCCCGCCCCTCCGACAGTGCGGCACTCCCTCAGTACCGCCCCTCCGACAGTGCGGCACTCCCTCAGTCCCGCCCCTCCGACAGTGCGGCGCTGTGATATATTCACAGAGCACAGCACACATAGCTTTCTAACATGGCAGGCAGCTCTGTTGGAAGCCTCCGGAATCTGCCTGGTTCTGTTTAATTATTAACTCTGCAGTTGCAGTACACAATATGTCCACATCCACAGTGTGGAGCTACAAACATTACAAGCTTACAGACATTACACTTCTCCCTCCTTAATGAAGAAGTTATTATAACAAACATCATACATAACTTTCATGTTTATACATAACACAGGATATAAACTTATTTTTTTCTATATTTACAAATTTAACTTTACCACTTGTTTTCTGTTTTGAAGAGGATACCTTCGCTCTCGAACAGAACCTTCCAAACCTGGTGTCGATTTCACACTCATTCGAGGCTCATCCTGAGGAACATTTTCCTCCATGGAATTTCCTTGATTTTTATTTGAACTCACTCTAACTTCAGGCTCTTTGTTTTCCTGACTCGGACTCAGACTTTCATTCTGATTCTCTCCTGGATTTGTTTCCAGTACATTGGATTTAGGATTTGCTACTGGTATATCAAAATTATCTGATAAGTCAGAAATAATTGAATCATTCCCACCTTCAACTCCTTCCATGTCTGTAGGTAAAATATGATCAATATGAACAAACCTAACCTGTCCATTATCAAACAACTTCACCAAATATGTGCGAGGACCACATATCTTCACCACTCTTCCTGGTAACCACTTTAACCATTTATGGTGATGGTTCTTCACTCTCACCTTCTGGTTTAATTTCACACTTCTCTCTTTTACTCTACCTTTATCACGATTCTCTTTCTCTCTTACTTGTGTCTCTTCTATGGACTGTGCCAAACGAGAATCTGGTTCGTGGCTGTCGTTTGAGAAACTCTGCTGATGTTCTACCTGTAGTTGTATGAGGAGTATTTCAATATGTAATCAAAAAATTAGCCAATTTGTGATCCAATGACAACTGTCGTTTCCTTGGATTTTGATCTAACATTTGTTTTATGAGAGCACGTTTTACAATTTGTACAGTGCGCTCTGCTGCACCATTCGAAGCAGGATGGTATGGTGGAACCTTGGTATGTTTCACACCATTTTTGCTCGTGAATTGTGCAAATTCTTCTGAACGAAATTGTGGTCCATTATCCATAACAATTTCTTCAGGGAGGCCAAATGAAGAAAATAATTTTCGTAAAATGTCCAATGTTTTACTTCTTGTTATTTTCCACATTGGGAACACCTCAACCCACTTTGAATGGCTATCAATCACAATGAACAATTGTTGTCCTTCTAAATCAATATGTAGCCTTTGCCACATCCTGGGAGGCCATTTCCATGGCTGTAATGGTACTGGTGGTGGTTGCTTGCTTACCGATTGACATGTCGTACACTGACTCACGATGTACTCTATATCTTTATCAAGAACTGGCCACCATGAATAACTGCGTGCAAATCACTTGGTCAAACACATTCCCAGGTACTGGTCATGGAGGTCTCCTAATAATTTGGACCTGAATTTATTTGGTATAACCATTCTTGCACCCCACATGATACAATCTTTATCGACTGATAATTCATTCCTACGAATGAAGAATGGATGTGTATTTTTGTCTGTTACCTGGTTTGGCCATCCATTTGCAATATACTCATACACCTTTGACATCACTGGGTCACGTTTGGCTGCTCTACCAATCTCCTCAGCTGTGACTGTCAGTTCATCAATGTATGAAAAATAAAACACTTCTTCCCTATCGGGTGTAACTTGTGATGGGGAAGGCAGTCTAGACATTGCATCAGCATTACTGTGATCAGCTGATCGTCTGTATTCAATATCATATGTATATGCTGACAAAATCAAAGCCCATCTCTGCATTCGGGCTGCAGCTAATGTTGGAACTGGGGACTTTGGATGGAGGATTGCTGTTAGGGGCTTATGGTCCGTAACGATGGTAAACTTACGACCATACAAGTATTTGTGAAACTTCTTGACCCCAAAAATTAATGCCAAAGCTTCCCTTTCAATTTGTGCATAATTACTCTCACTGGCACTGAGAGTGCGTGAAGCAAAAGCAATTGGTCTCTCCCCCCCACTATGTGATACATGAGAGGTCACTGCCCCAACTCCATACGGAGAGGCATTACATGCTAGCTTAATCCCCTTAGATATGTCATAGTGAACTAACATGGTGCTCTCTACTAATTTGCTTTTACACTCCTTGAATGCTGTATCGCATTCTTTTGACCACTTCCAATGGACCTGTTTTTTTCAAAAGTTCATTCAGTGGATGTAATACTGTAGCCAAATTTGGTAGGAACTTCCCATAATAGTTCAAAAGACCCAAGAATGAATGAAGTTCAGTGACATTCCTGGGAGTGGGTGCATTTCTGATCGCCTCCAATTTTTCCATGGTTGGATGTAAACCATCTTTGTCTACTCTGTACCCTAAGTACTCCACTGAGTTTTTAAATAACTCACACTTACGAGCAGACACTCGTACTCTGTGCTTCTCTAGCCGTTTGAGGCCTTCATTCAATATGTTATTATGAATTTGCCTATTTGGTGCTGAAATTAGTATGTCATCCAAATAACATACTACCCCTTCAATACCTTGCAAAATCTGGTTCATCACCCCTTGGAATATGGCAGGGGCGGAAGACACTCCAAACGGTAGCCTATTAAATTGATATAGGCCTAGATGAGTATTTATAGTCAAACATGACTTGGACTCCTCATCTAGTTCAAGCTGTAAGTAGGCATTCGTAAGATCCAGTCTTGAGAAGATCTGACCACCTGTCAGTGTTGTGAACAAATCTTCTATATTCGGCAATGTATTGGGGACATTACCCTCTAGAACCTGGTTTACGGTTACTTTATAATCACCACACAATCTTACCTTACCATCGGACCTAGGTACAACAAAATGGGTGTAGCCCAATTACATCGATCTATCTTACAAATAATATTCTCAGTCTCTAGTCTTTTGAGTTCTTGCTCAACTTTCTCCTTGAGTGCATATGGTACGGAACGTGGCTTGTAGTAAACCGATCTAGTGTCCTTCTGTACCCTGACACTCACCTTGAAGCCTTGGATCGGACTGCCCGTTTCACAGAACACCTTCGGATACTGCTTGATAACCTCATCCGTTGATGAAAATCTCACTTCCACACAGAAAATCTTACTCCAATCCCGCTTCAGTGAGCTCAACCAATTTCTTCCTAGTAAGGCAGGCTTGTCTCCTTTCCCTACTATTAGAGGCAAGTTCCAAAATTGATCTTTATATTTCACCGGTACGATGATACGACCTACCACAGGAATTTTCTCTCCCGAGTAGCCGCGCAGCTCTATCTTGGATTTCTCCAGTTGGAAACACGCAATTTGTCGAGGTACAGTGACTCCGGTACTACACTCACGGATGCACCCGTGTCAATTTCCATTGGTATCTTGAATCCCGCAACATCTATGTGGATTTTGATGCTTTACGAATCGCTGTCCGTTAACCTCGTGCTCCTGATGACGTATAACTCTAACATCTCCTCGTCCTGATGTTGTTCTTCCATGCTATGTAGTCTCTTGGGATTTCTACTCATAGCTTTGAACGCTGGACTCATAGCTTTGGAAGCTGGTTTACCCTTCAGTCGGCATGCCTTCGCAAGATGCCCAGTCTTCCTGCAGGAGAAACACTCTGCCTTCACGTATGGACAACTTTGAGCAATGTGTTGTCCCAGGCACCTATAGCATGACTTCGACGCTCTGTTAGAATTTCTAGTTTCTGAGACTTTGGGCCCCTATCGTCTTTTACTTTGAACCTGCAGGTGATTTACCTCGGTTGACTGACGACCATAATTATTATTTAATTCTCGGGAATATTGTTGGGCCATGCCCATCGACCTCGCTTTCTGACAAGCAATCTCAAAAGTCAAGTCGTCCGTCGTCAATAACTTCCTTCTGATCGGATCATTTTTCACCCCACAAACAAAACGATCCCGTAATGCTCGGTTTTGAAAGTTTCCAAAATTACAGTGCATCGATAGCTTTTTTAATGCTACGATGTAATCACTGATACCTTCATCAGACTTTTGATTCCGAATCCAGAAATGATAGCTTTCAGCAATTTCTAACGGTTTGGGGTTATAGTGCTGCTCCAGCTTCGTTAAAATCTCTTTAAGCGTCGTGTCCCTTGGCTCGTCAGGCACAAGCAGATTTACAAGAGTGTCATACAATGCCGGACCCGCCTCTGACAAGAAGATCGCTTTCTTACGTTCCAACACAGCCCAGTTCTGGACTGCATTGTCTGGAACTTCGATTATGTTATTTGCAGTGAAATACATTACTAGCCGATCCACATATGCTTTAAAACATTCCCGGTCATGTCTATATTCACCCAAATGTCCGATTACACCTGCCATTTTAATCTCTAGCTGTTCACACAGTGTGTTGTATTTTACCTCAGATTTTGTAGCTTTTTCCAAAGACAGAAACTTCCAAAGTCTCTCTGTCGGCTGGCTGAATCCTTCACCAACAAAATTTAAGCTTTAAATCATCCAAAAAATCCCATCTCATCGCCAAATGTGATATATTCACAGAGCACAGCACACACAGCTTCCTACATGGCAGGCAGTTCTCTCGGAAGCCTCCGGAATCTGCCTGATTCTGTTTATTATTAACTCTGCAGTTGCAGTACACAATACGTCCACATCCACAGTGTGGCGCTACAAACATTACAAACTTACTGACATTACAGGCGCTCCCTCAGTACTGCCCCTCCGACAGCGCAGTGCGGCGCTCCCTCAGTACTGCCCCTCCGACAGTGCGGCACTCCCTCAGTACTGCCCCTCCGACAGTGCGGCGCTCCCTCAGTACTGCCCCTCCGACAGTGCGGCGCTCCCTCAGTACTGCCCCTCCGACAGTGCGGCGCTCCCTCAGTACTGCCCCTCCGACAGTGCGGCGCTCCCTCAGTACTGCCCCTCCGACAGTGCGGCGCTCCCTCAGTACTGCCCCTCCAACAGTGCGGCGCTCCCTCAGTACCCCCCCTCCGACAGTGCGGGGCTCTCTCAGTACTGCCCCTCCGACAGTGCGGCGCTCCCTCAGTACTGCCCCTCCGACAGTCCTGGGGCCAATATTTATCCCTCAACCAACATCACTAAAACAGTTGATCCGGGTCATTATCACATCGCTGTGTGTGGGAGCTTGCTGTGCGCAAATTGAGCTGCCGCGTTTCCCACAATACAACAGTGACTGCACGTGGAAAAAAAAGTACTTCATTGGCTGTAAAGCGTTTTGGGACGTCTTGAGGTGTGAAAGGCGCTATCGCAATGCGAGCTTTACCTAACAGCACTGTGGGAGCACCTTCACCACACGGACTGCAGCGGTTCAAGAAGGCGGCTCACCACCACCTCCTCAAGGGGCAATTAGGAACGGGCGCCCACATCCCGTGGTGGAATTTTTCAAAAAGCCAGTGGAGTGTCTGACCCGGTGCGAGTGCGGAATTGTCGGGGTAATGCCGAGACACCCACATCTCCGAGCTGGGCCAGCCATTAACAGAATGAAAATAGAGTCGGGAGCATTTATCAAACGCTGCACACTGGGTGTGGGCGGGGGAGAGCAGCAGGGAATTCAATATTCATCCAGGCCGGATTATATCCACACTAACGGGGCGATTCGGTGGGGGATACGGGGGCTCGGAGCTCCGAAACCAGAGGACCGACACTGAGGGACAACAGCCCCACCCCACTTCCCCTCCTCTCCCCCAACGCTCCCCCCTCTCCCCACACACACCCCTCTCCCCACACACACCCCCCTCTCCCCACACACACCCCTCCTCTCCCCACACACCCCCCTCTCCCCCCACACACCCCTCTCCCCACACACCCCCCTCTCCCCCAACGCTCCCCCCTCTCCCCACACACACCCCTCTCCCCACACACACCCCCCTCTCCCCACACACACCCCTCTCCCCACACACACACCCCTCTCCCCACACACCCCCCTCTCCCCCCACACACCCCCCTCCTCTCCCCATACACACCCCCCTCTCCCCACACACCCCCCTCTCCCCCCACACACCGCTCTCCCCACCCCTCTCCACCACACACCCCCCTCTCCCCCAACGCTCCCCCCTCTCCCCACACACACACCCCTCTCCCCACACACACCCCCCTCTCCCCACACACACCCCCCTCCTCTCCCCATACACACCCCCCTCTCCCCACACACCCCCCTCTCCCCCCACACACCGCTCTCCCCCCCCTCTCCTCCACACACCCTCCTCTCCCCCAACGCTCCCCTCTCTCCCCACACACACACCCCTCTCCCCACACACACCCCCCTCCTCTCCCCATACACACCCTCCTCTCCCCACACACACCCCTCCTCTCCCCCCACACCCCCCCTCCTCTCCCCCCACACACCCTCCTCTCCCCACACCCCCCTCCTCTCCCCACACACACCCCCCTCCTCTCCCCACACACCCCCCGCCTCTCCCCACACACCCCCCCTCCTCTCCCCCAACGCTCCCCCCTCTCCCCACACACACCCCTGCTCTCCCCCCACACACACCCCTCTCCCCCAACACCTCCCCTCCTTTCCCCACACCCCCCTCCTCTCCCCACACACACCCCCCTCCTCTCCCCACACACCCCCCCGCCTCTCCCCACACACCCCCCCTCCTCTCCCCCAACGCTCCCCTCTCTCCCCACACACACACCCCTCTCCCCACACACACCCCCCTCTCCTCTCCCCATACACACCCCCCTCTCCCCACACACCCCCCTCTCCTCCAACACCCCCCCTCCTCTCTCCCAACGCTCCCCTCCTCTCCCCACACACACCCTCCTCTCCTCCACACACTCCCCTCTCCCCACACACACCCCTCTCCTCTCCCCACACACACCGTCCTCTCCCCACACACACCCCTCCTCTCCCCACACACACCCCTCCTCTCCCCCCACACCCCCCCTCCTCTCCCCCCACACACCCTCCTCTCCCCACACCCCCCTCCTCTCCCCACACACACCCCCCTCCTCTCCCCACACACCCCCCCGCCTCTCCCCACACACCCCCCCTCCTCTCCCCCAACGCTCCCCCCTCTCCCCACACACACCCCTGCTCTCCCCCCACACACACCCCTCTCCCCCAACACCTCCCCTCCTTTCCCCACAACCCCCGCCTCTCCCCACACACCCCCCTCCTCTCCCCCAACGCTCCCCCCTCTCCCCACACACCCCCCTCTCCCCCCACACACCGCTCTCCCCCCCCTCTCCTCCACACACCCCCCTCTCCCCCAACGCTCCCCCCTCTCCCCACACACGCACCCCTCTCCCCACACACACCCCCCTCTCCCCACACACACCCCTCCTCTCCCCACACACCCCCCTCTCCCCCCACACCCCCCCTCCTCTCCCCCCACACACCCTCCTCTCCCCACACCCCCCTCCTCTCCCCACACACACCCCCCTCCTCTCCCCACACACCCCCCCGCCTCTCCCCATACACCCCCCCTCCTCTCCCCCAACGCTCCCCCCTCTCCCCACACACACCCCTGCTCTCCCCCCACACACACCCCTCTCCCCCAACACCTCCCCTCCTTTCCCCACACCCCCCTCCTCTCCCCCACACACACCCCCCCTCTCCCCCACACACACCCCCACTCCCCCAACACCCCCCCTCCTCTTCCCACACACACTCCCCCAACCCCCCCTCCTCTCCCCCACACACACCCCCAACCCCCCTCCCCCAACACCCCCACCTCTCCCCCAATACCCCCTCCTCTCCCCCCCACACACCCCTTCTCTCCCCCAACACCCCTTCCTCTCTCCCACCTCCTCTCCTCTCCCCCCACCCCCCCTCCTCTCCCCCCCACACCCCTGTCTTCGCACCCACCTCCCTCCTCTTCCCCCACCCCCTCTTTTCCCCCAAGCCCCCTGCTCCTCTCCCCCCCCTGCGCCCCCTCCCCCTTGATCTTTCTGCCCCGAAACATTTGCGGTCTTGCTGGGGAGACACAGGCCTTAACCCAGCCCGCCAGTCGTTCATGCGGGCAGCCCGGATGGGAAACGGGGAAGGTAGAGCCATTCGGCCAAGGGGGGAAGCATGGCTGAGCCTGATCGAGGCCCGTGTGTGTTGCTCCCTCAACTCATAAATTGGGGATGCAGCAGTTCGCTTCATGCTCCCCACACCCTTCCCCCCCCCCCGGGCTCTGGGGAGGGGGTGGTGTAAAGGGGGGGGGCCGGGGGGAGCAGAAATAATCCACCAGTGAAGTTTGTGGGTAGGCCGCCGATGCCTCCTGTGGTCGAATACCCTGTTACCCCCCCTCGTATACATGGGAACGCTAAACCCCCCACCCCCCCCCAACCCCAGCATGAGTTAAGACCTCCCAGAGAGAGGGGGGAAGAAGGGAAACCAAGGGGCGCAGATGAAATTGTGATCAATGTCAGTCGTGCTGAGTCGTCGAGCTCTGTGGGTGGCCGATAAATATTCATTTAGACAAAAGGAAAAGGTTGTCAGAAAGAGCAGTCAAAGTCCTGGATCCTTAGCAAGGAAAACCAGCTCCAAATCCGGGCACCAAACCACATCAGGGGTTTATTGGGGCGGCTGAGTTTAAGATGAGCTGATGGTTACGGAGGGTGGAAGGTTGAAGGGCAGCCAGGAGAGGGTTGGAATAGCCTGGAGGAGGCAGACGACACGGCTGAGGGTTTCAGCAGTATTACTCTCGGAGGGCTTGACAGGGTAGATGCAGGGAGGATGTTTCCCCCCCCTCCCCCCCCCGGGGCTGGGGAGTCTAGAACCAGGGGGGGGTCAATACACAGTCTCAGGATAAGGGCTCGGCCATTGAGGACTGAGATGAGGAGGAATTTCTTCACTCGGGAGGGTGGTGAATCTTTGGGATTCTCTGCCCCCATAGGGGCTGTGGAGGCTCAGTCGCTGAGTGTGTTCAAGGCTGAGATCGAGAGATTTTAAGGGAATCGCGGGATTGGGCGGGGAAAGTGGGGTCGAGGTCGAAGATCAGCCGTGATCGTATTGAATGGCGGGGCGGGCTCGAGGGGCCGAATGGCCGCCTCCTGCTCCTAGTTCTGACGTTGTTGCATTCTCCTCCCCCGGCCGACAGTTGTCTACATTTGCTGCTCTCCCGACACTTTCCGCCAGCTGATCCTCCGAGCCAGGCGGCCGGGCATGACGGACGGTGATTATGCCTTCTTCCACGTGGACGTGTTCGGGGAGAGCCTGCGGGGGGCGGGCGGGCAGGAGCCGCTGCTGCCGTGGAGACGGCGGGATCTGGACGACGACGAGGCCAAGGAGGCCTACGCGGTAAGTCCGTGCTGGTCCGCCGCGGCTGGGGGGATGGGGGGGGGTTGAGGGGGGGGGGGGGGGATAAGGGGAGGGGAATCTGTGCCGGGCCGAGAGAAACGAGTGCTGTTAATGTCTGTCAGCTTGTAATGTTTGTAGCTCCACACTGTGGATGTGGACGTATTGTGTGCTGCAAGTGCAGGGTTAATAATAAACAGAACCAGGCAGATTTCCGGAGGCTTCCGAGAGAGCTGCCGGCCATGTTCGAAGCTGTGAGTGCTGTGCTCTGTGAAGATATCACGAGCGCCAACTGGCCGGGCAAGCCAATACGCCGCCAAAGTCACGGCGCGAGAGTGGCAGGAGTCCGGGAGAGGCTCGCACGACAGAACTTCATATAATTGGTCTTCGAGACTTCGGAGAAAATTACTGGTCTCAGGAGGGTTGACATGTGGGTCTTGGAAATTCCATTTGAGGAATGTCTTTACATTGAATTTACATCGAATTATGTTGAATTTACATAGAATTACATTGAAATTTACATTGAATTACGTTGAATTTACATAGAATTACGTTGAAATTTACATTGAATTACGTTGAATTTACGTAGAATTATGTTGAATTTACATAGAATGACGTTGAAATTTACATTGAATTGCGTTGAATTTACGTAGAATTATGTTGAATTTACATAGAATTACGTTGAAATTTACATTGAATTACGTTGAATTTACATAGAATTATGTTGAATTTACATAGAATTATGTTGAATACATAGAATTACATTGAAATTTACATCGAATTATGCTGAATTTACATAGAATTACGTTGAATTTACATCGAATTACGTTAAATTTATATAGAATTACATGGAAACTGCACATAATTTACATACAACTACGTGGAATTTTACATGGACTTTACATAGACTAAGATCTAATTTACATTGAATTACATGGAATCCCAATAGAGTTTTCTTAGAATTACATGTAATTTACATAGAATCACATGGAATTTGAATAGAATTACATAGAACTTGCATTGAATTATGAAGAATCTGCATTGTGTTTACATATAATTACATGCAATTTACATAGATGTATGTCAAATTCACATATAATCTACATATAATTACATGCAATTAGTCCAGTATTTACACAGAATTACATAGAATTTGCATAGTTACAGGAAATTTGCATAGAATTAATTGAGAATTACACATACTTTGCATAGAATTCCATCGAATCTGCATAGAATTTACATATAATTTGCATGGAATTAATAGAGGATTGCTTATCATTTACATAAAATGTACCTGGACTGTACAGCTCAGACACAGGCCAGTCGGCCCATCGCTCCGTGCCGGGGTTTATGCTCCACACCAGCCCCCTCCCACCCCTCTCCATCTCACCCCATCACCATAACCCTCTATTCCCTTCTCCCCCATACGCTTGTCCAGCCTCCCCTTAAATACATCGATACTATTCGCCTCAACCCCTCCCTGTGGCAGCGAGTTCCACATTCTCACCGCTCTCTGGGTAAAGAGGTTTCTCCTGAATTCCCCAGTGGATGTATCAGCATTAATGTAGTATGATTGATTATTAGTGACCGGTATTTATTTGAGGTCGGCTGGGTCACGATGGTGCCTATTTCTCTCGCCGACTGTGTTGGGTCGGTGTAACGATCGTGTGATTTTCTCCCACAGGCAGTCATGGTTATAACATACAGGGAACCGGAGAACCCCGAGTACGGCCAGTTCGTGCAAGATTTGAAGCAATACGCCTCGCTGTATTTCAACTTCACCGTCGAGGACACTCTGGTGAGTTGCTGCCGGACATGGAAAGGAGGAGTGTCGCTGATCACGTACAAAGGTTTCCTGTGTCCACCCTTCCTGCAGCCGTGGCTCAGTAGGTAGCAGCCTCGCCTCGGAGTCAGAAGGTTGTGGGTTCAAGTCCCACTCCAGGGACTTGAGCACAGAAAATAATCCAGGCTGATACTCCCAGTGCAGTGCTGAGGGAGTGCCGCACTGTCGGAGGGGCAGTACTGAGGGAGCACCGCACTGTTGGAGGGGCGGTACTGAGGGAGCTCCGCACTGTCGGAGGGGCGGTACTGAGGGAGCGCCGCACTGTCGGAGGGGCGGTACTGAGGGAGCGCCGCACTGTCGGAGGGGCGGTACTGAGGGAGCGCCGCACTGTCGGAGGGGCGGTACTGAGGGAGCTCCGCATTGTCGGAGGGGCGGTACTGAGGGAGTGCCGCACTGTCGGAGGGGCAGTACTGAGGGAGCACCGCACTGTCGGAGGGGCGGTGCTGAGAGAGCTCCGCACTGTCGGAGGGGCAGTACTGAGGGAGCGCCGCACTGTCGGAGGGGCGGTACTGAGGGAGCCCCGCACTGTCAGAGGGGCGGTACTGAGGGAGCGCCGCACTGTCGGAGGGGCGGTACTGAGGGAGCTCCGCACTGTCGGAGTGGCAGTACTGAGGGAGCGCCGCACTGTCGGAGGGGCAGTACTGAGGGAGCGCCGCACTGTCGGAGTGGCAGTACTGAGGGAGCGCCGCACTGTCGGAGGGGCAGTACTGAGGGAGCGCCGCACTGTCGGAGGGGCAGTACTGAGGGAGCGCCGCACTGTCGGAGGTGCCGTCTTTCAGGTGTTTATATATAAATGAACGTTATTGGCAGCACGCGACGTCAAAGATTTTCTACCTCGGCGATCGGCCCCCTCCCCCAGTGCATGACCTATGACCCCTGACCCTGGACAGGGCGCTGGAGCCTCAGCCTAACCTCTGCCTCTCGCTCCCTGTTGCAGATGAACTACATTGCGGGGGCGTTCTACGACGGGATCATGCTCTACGCACACGCCCTGAACGAGACGCTGGCGGCTGGCGGGACCATCAGGGATGGGGTGGTCATCACCCGCCAGATGTGGAACCGAACCTTCCAGGGTAGGCCGAATGTAACACTAACCTCAGCACCCCGAGGGAGAGGAACATTAATGGTGGGGAGGGGGGAGGGGGTGAGGGACTGGGCGGGGGAGGGGTGGGGGGAGGGGTAATTCCCGAGTTGCTCCGACTCCTGTTTTCCTGTTTTGCAGGAGTGACCGGTTTTCTGAAGATGGACGAAAACGGGGACAGGGAGAACGATTACTCGCTGTGGGACATGACCGACATGCATTCCGGAACATTCCAGGTCAGCAAGTCTTTGCTTCGAACCTCTTTGCTGCCACGGGACCTTGAACAGGAGGATGGGACCTCGGTTTCACGTCTCATCCGAAATACTGCCCCTCCGACAGTGCGGGGCTCCCTCAGTACTGCCCCTCCGACAGTGCGGGGCTCCCTCAGTACTGCCCCTCCGACAGTGCGGGGCTCCCTCAGTACTGCCCCTCCGACAGTGCGGCGTTCCCTCAGTACCGCCCCTCCGACAGTGCGGCGCTCCCTCAGTACTGCCCCTCCGACAGTGCGGCACTCCCTCAGTACTGCCCCTCCGACAGTGCGGCGCTCCCTCAGTACCTCCCCTCCGACAGTGCGGCGCTCCCTCAGTACTGCCCCTCCGACAGTGCGGCGTTCCCTCAGTACCGCCCCTCCGACAGTGCGGCGCTCCCTCAGTACTGCCCCTCCGACAGTGCGGCACTCCCTCAGTACTGCCCCTCCGACAGTGCGGCGCTCCCTCAGTACCTCCCCTCCGACAGTGCGGCGCTCCCTCAGTACTGCCCCTCCGACAGTGCGGCGCTCCCTCAGTACCGCCCCTCCGACAGTGCGGCGCTCCCTCAGTACTGCCCCTCCGACAGTGCGGCGCTCCCTCAGTACTGCCCCTCCGACAGTGCGGCGCTCCCTCAGTACCGCCCCTCCGACAGTGCGGCACTCCCTCAGTACTGCCCCTCCGACAGTGCGGCGCTCCCTCAGTACTGCCCCTCCGACAGTGCGGCACTCCCTCAGTACTGCCCCTCCGACAGTGCGGCACTCCCTCAGCACTGCCCCTCCGACAGTGCGGCACTCCCTCAGTACTGCCCCTCCGACAGTGCGGCGCTCCCTCAGTACCGCCCCTCCGACAGTGACCTTTGCTCCCTGTGCTCTGTATCTAAAGGTGGTGTCACATTACAACGGGACCATGAAGCGGATCCTGCCCGTGGCCGGCCTGGAGATTCACTGGCCTCGGAACGCCGTGCCCAAGGATGTTCCTCGGTGCGGGTTCAACAACGAGAAGCCGGTCTGCCAGAAAGGTCAGGGTTCGTCCCCGGTACAGCGCGCCCAGCGGGAGGAGACGGAGAGAGTAGCCCAAGCCTTTATCCTCCCTCGGGTCTCCTCTCCTCCCCTTTGCTGGGGGTACGGGTTCCACAAGGGCTGGCCCGACCTCTGCTCTCTCGCCCGAGGGTGAGTCACATCCTCAACCCCAGTCCTCTCCTGACCCAGTGTCCACATTAAAAAAAATATTTGTTCCTGGGATGTGGGCGTCGCTGGCCAAGGCTGGCGTTTATTGCCCGTCCCTAATTGCCCCTTGAGAAGGTGGTGGTGAGCTCCTTCTTGAACCGCTGCAGTCCGTGTGGTGAAGGTGCTCCCACAGTGCTGTTAGGGAGGGAGTTCCAGGATTGTGACCCAGCGACGATGAAGGAACGGCCGATATATTTCCAAGTCAGGATGGTGTGTGACTGGGAGGGGAACGTGGAGGTGGTGGTGTTCCCATGCGCCTGCTGCCCTTGACCTTCGAGGCGGGTAGAGGTCGCGGGTTTGGGAGGTGCTGCCGAAGAAGCCTTGGCGAGTTGCCGCGGTGCATCTTGTAGACGGTGCACACTGCAGCCAGGGGGCGCCGGTGGTGGAGGAGGGAGTGAGTGTTGAAGGTGGTTTCACACTGCAGCCACCATGGGGATGATACCGCACAGGAGGATCCCATTGGGCCCAGCGAGCCCGTGCTGTGCCGGCTCTGTGACAGAGCGACCCCAATCAGTCCCACTCCCCACCTGCTCTTTCCCCACAGCCCCGGCAAAATTTCCCCCTTCCAATTCCCGTTTGAAAGTTACTATTGAATCTGCTCCGACCGACCTTTCAGGCAGATGACGACAACTCGCTGCGTGAAAAAAATATAGTTTCCTCATGTCCCGACTGGTTGTTTTGCCGATTATCTTAAATCTGTGTCCTCTTCCCACTGGAAAGTTTTCCCTTATTTACTCGATCAAAACCCCTCGTGATTTTGAACACCTCGATCAAATCTCCTCTCAACCTTCTCTGCTCCAAGGAGAACAACCCCGGCTTCTCCAGTCTCTCCCCGTCACTGAAGTCCCTCATCCCGGGTCCTGTTCTGGTCAATCTCCTCCTGATCCCTTTCCAAGGGCCTTCACATCCTTCCTGAAGTGTGTGGTGCCCAGATCTGGACGCAATACTCCAGCTGGGGCAGAACCCCGTGTTTTGTAAAGGGTTTATCATCCCACGTGGACACCATCCAGTGCCTGGATGGTGATCAGGAGCAGCAACCCTGGCTGCTGTTCCCTCCCCCACCCCAGCCGCAGATGTTCGAGCCCCAAGTGGAACAGTTCCATGATTCTGCCGGACAATATCGCAATGCCTCTTGTTGAGATTCCTTCTCTTGTTCTTCAGGCAGATCGTTTTCGATGCTGGAGGTCCTATCAATCGTCGTCAGTCTGATACTCCTCATCATAACCATCACCTCGTTCCTCATCTACAGGTACCGGACGCTGGGAGGGAGGTCAGGAGGGTGTTACCTCCATGGGGGGGGTCGTCATCATCATCATAGGCAGTCCCTCGGAATCGAGGAAGACTTGCTTCCACTCTAAACATGAGTCCTCAGGATGACTGAACAGTCCCAATACGAGAGCCACAGTCCCTGTCACGGGTGGGACAGACAGTCGTTGAGGGAAGGGGAGGGTGGGACAGGTTTGCCGCACGCTCCTTCCGCTGCCTGCGCTTGGTTTCTGCACGCTCTCGGGCGACAAGACTCGAGGTGCTCAGCGCCCCTCCCGGATGCACTTCCTCCACTCCGGGCGGACTGGTCTTTGGGCCCAGGGACTCCCAGGTGTCGGTGGGGATGTTGCACTTTATCAGGGAGGCTTTGAGGGTGGTCCCTTGTAACGTTTCCTCTGCCCACCTTTGGTTCGTTTGCCGTGAAGGAGTTCCGAGTAGAGCGCTTGCTTTGGGAGTCTCGTGTCTGGGGACATGAGGACAATGTGGCCCTGCCCAGCGGAGCTGGTCGAGTGTGGTCAGTGCTTCGATGCTGGGGATGTTGGCCTGGTCGAGGACGCTAACGTTGGTGCGTCTGTCCTCCCAGGGGATTTGCAGGGTCTTGCGGAGACGTCGTTGGTGGTATTTCTCCAGCCTGAGGAAGAGAGTATTTGAAGACCAGGCCCTCAAATCTGCCACCAAGCTCATGGTCTACAGGGCTGTAGTGATACCCGCCCTCCTGTATGGCTCAGAGACATGGACCGTGTACAGTAGGACATCTCCATGGGGGTAGTCTTATAACAACAGCAACTTGTATAGAGCGCCGTTAACGTAGTGAAATGTCCCAAAGCATTACACAGGAGTGTTAAGAGGTAAAACCAATTTGACACCGAGCCGCATAAGGTGAAATTACCGCAGCTGACCAAACGCTTGGTCAAAAAGATAGGTTTTAAGGAGTGTCTTGAAACATAGAAACATAGAAAATAGGTGCAGGAGTAGGCTATTCGGTCCTTCGAGCCTGCACCACCATTCGATATGATCATGGCTGATCATGCAACTTCAGTACCCAACCCTTGCTTTCTCTCCATACCCCCTGATCCCTTTAGCCATAAGGGCCACATCTAAATTCCTTTTGAATATGTCCAACTAACTGGACTCCACAACTTTCTGTGGCAGAGAAGTTCACCGGGATGGCGGGACTGACATATGAAGAGAGACTGGATCGACTCGGCTTATACTCACCGGAATTTAGAAGAATGAGAGGGGAATCTCCATAGAAACATATAAAATTCTGCCGGGACTGGACAGGTTAGATGCAGGAAGAATGTTCCCGATGTTGGGGAGGAAAGAGAGGTTGAGGGAGGGAGTTCCGGAGCCAAGTGGTGAAAGTTGAGAGAGAACTGCTCCGGCCCCATCTGGACAGCTGTGTTCGGCTCTGGGCCCGCACCTCAGGAACCAGGGAAGGTGTGTCAGATGATTAAAGGATTTATCGGGTAGAGACAGAGAAACTATTTCTTCTGGTGGGGGGGGGAGTTCAGAACAAGGGGGTGTCTCCTTAAAATTCGAGCCCGGCCGTTCAGGGTTGATGTCAGGAAGCACTTCTTCACACAAAGGGCAGTGGGAATCTGGAACTCTTCCCCCCCCACCACCACCCCCCTGTAAAACGCTGTTGAGGGGTGGGGAGGGTTCATGTATGCGCGTGTGAGTATGCCCACAGGTTTTGTCATGTGTCCTCCGTGGCGACTGTTGGTACTGTCACGAGGTGCGCCACCAGAGGGCACTGCAGTGGGAGGCTCGTAGGCTACCTGTACAGGTGTGCCTGGGCCTAGTATAAAAGGCAGGCCACCAGGTGTGATCCTCACTCTGGAGTTAACCAGTCAAGGACGAAGGACACGACAGTTCAAGTACAACGCACTGCCCCATGGAGTCATTGTTAGAGCGCCGACAGGTTTGTAGAGCTGTTGAGTTGGGCGGGGCTCAGCCAGTCACGTGATGTTCACAAGCCTCAATAAAACCCCGGCCAGTTGGGTTGGGGGGATGGGGCAGGTGGTTGAGAGCCTGGTGGATGAACTGGTAATGATTGTTAAACCCTTTCGCTAATAAACCAACTGGTTCGTCGTTGCTGTGAGTTCTTAAACATAGAGACCCACGAAGCAAGCTGGAAATGTCACAATCGAGGTGGATCGTGTTTTGTCGGGTGAGGGGGTTTTTTCAGGGATGCGGGGCCCAGGCGGCTGGATGGGGGTTGAGGTACGGGATGAGCGGTGGTCTTATTGAATGGCGGAGCAGGCTCGAGGGGCCACGCGGCCGACGCCCGCCCCTAATTCTCCCGCTCTTCCCCGCAGGAGGTTTAAGCTGGAGAAGGAGCTGGCAAGTGAGCTGTGGCGAATACGCTGGGAGCACATTCAGCTCAGCAACCTGGACAAGAACCTGCGTAGTATGGGCAGCAAGATGACCCTGTCACTGGTAAGGGGCTAGCCCGGTGGGGTCAGTTGCGACAGGACAGACACTGTCCGAAACTCCCTCAAACCAAGAGAACATACTTCGGTTCGGGCTCCATTGACGCAGGCAGCCGAGGGCGAGGCAGGGCTCAGTGAGCAGCATACAATCTCTCACTCTCTCTCTCTCTCTCTTGCCTCTGAGTCAGAGGTCGTGGGTAACAAGTTCCACTCCAGAGACTTGAGCACAAAATCCAGACTGACACTCCCAGTGCAGTTCTGAGGGAGCTTTACTCTGTATCTAACCCCCCCTATACCTGCCCCGGGAGTGTTTGATGGGACAGTGTAGAGGGAGCTTTACTCTGTATCTAACCCCGTGCTGTACCTGCCCTGGGAGTGTTTGATGGGACAGTGTAGAGGGAGCTTTACTCTGTATCTAACCCCGTGCTGTACCTGCCCTGGGAGTGTTTGATGGGACAGTGTAGAGGGAGCTTTACTCTGTATCTAACCCCCTGTACCTGCCCTGGGAGTGTTTGATGGGACAGTGCAGAGGGAGCTTTACTCTGTATCTAACCCCGTGCTGTACCTGCCCTGGGAGTGTTTGATGGGACAGTGTAGAGGGAGCTTTACTCTGTATCTAACCCCCCTGTACCTGCCCTGGGAGTGTTTGATGGGACAGTGTAGAGAGTTTTACTCTGTATCTAACCCCGTGCTGTACCTGCCCTGGGAGTGTTTGATGGGACAGTGTAGAGGGAGCTTTACTCTGTATCTAACCCCCCTGTACCTGCCCTGGGAGTGTTTGATGGGACAGTGTAGAGGGGGCTTTACTCTGTATCTAACCCCCTGTACCTGCCCTGGGAGTGTTTGATGGGACAGTGAAGAGGGAGCTTTACTCTGTATCTAACCCCGTGCTGTACCTGCCCTGGGAGTGTTTGATGGGACAGTGTAGAGGGAGCTTTACTCTGTATCTAACCCCCTGTACCTGCCCTGGGAGTGTTTGATGGGCACAGTGTAGAGGGAGCTTTACTCTGTATCTAACCCTGTACTGTACCTGCCCTGGGAGTGTTTGATGGAACAGTGTAGAGGGAGCTTTACTCTGTATCTAACCCCCTGTACCTGCCCTGGGAGTATTTGATGGGACAGTGTTGAGGGAGCTTTACTCTGTATCTAACCCCCTGTACTTGCCCTGGGAGTGTTTGATGGGACAGTGTAGAGGGAGCTTTACTCTGTATCTAACCCCGTGCTGTACCTGCCCTGGGAGTGTTTGATGGGACAGTGTAGAGAGCTTTACTCTGTATCTAACCCATGCTGTACCTGCCCTGGGAGTGTTTGTAGTTATCCTATTCCCCCAGGAACACCAAACCAATTTCACGGGGACAGATCACCCATTCCCACTGTGTCATGCGGGAGAAAGGTTTCAGGAAAAGTCCGTTTGCTGACAATATTCTTTTCCCCCAGCGCGGGTCGAACTACGGGTCCTTCATGACCAATGAAGGCCAGTACCAGGTGTATGCCAAGACAGCGTATTACAAGGTAGGGAATCGCAGAGAAATGCACAAAATGCCACCTTCCATATGAGCCCATTGTTGATTTTAACCTACATTGATTCTGTTGTATATGCAGACTATAGATATACTCTCTGTGTAGTCATTGTATAGTTGCACAAGATGGAGACTTGTTACCTGATGTACTGTCAATAAGGTTTACACTGTGTATATACTATGCTGGCACCACTAGAGGGTGCAACTGGTGGAGACCGGGGTTTCCTGCCCAGGTGGCAGGGCCCAGTATAAAAGCTGCCCACCATGCGTGTGCCTCACTCTGGAGTTACGAATAAAGGACCAAGGTCACTCCAGTTTGAGTACAACACATTGCCTCGTGGAGTCATTCATAAGTGCATTACAAACATAATAGATTCACCTATCAGTAAACGTCCTGATGGACTGCAAGAATTAGAGCAGAACTGAGAGGGTATACTATCAGCAAAGGCTGAAGAGGCTGGGTCTCTTTTCTCTAGAAAAGACAACATAAGAATTAGGAGCAGGAGTCGGCCATTCGGCCCCTCGAGCCTGCTCCACCATTCGATGAGATCACAGCTGATCTTCGACCTCAACTCCACTTTCCCGCCCGATCCCTCGATTCCCTTAACACCCAAAAATCTGTCGATCTCAGCCTTGAATATACTCAACGACTGAGCCTCCACAGCCCTCTGGGGCAGAGAATTCCAAAGATTCATCACCGGCTGAGTGAAGAAATTCCTCCTCATCTCAGTCCTCAATGGCCAAGCCCTTATCCTGAGACTGTGACCCCTGGTTCTAGACTCCCCAGCCCGGGGGGAAACATCCTCTCTGCATCTACCCTGTCAAACCCTGTAAGAATTTTGTAAGTTGACACTCGTGTTCAGTACTGAGGGAGTGCCGCACTGTCGGAGGGGCAGTACTGAGGGAGCGCCGCACTGTCGGAGGGGCAGTACTGAGGGAGTGCCGCACTGTCGGAGGGGCGGTACTGAGGGAGTGCCGCACTGTCGGAGGGGCGGTACTGAGGGAGCGCCGCACTGTCGGAGGGGCAGTACTGAGGGAGCGCCGCACTGTCGGAGGGGCGGTACTGAGGGAGCGCCGCACTGTCGGAGGGGCGGTACTGAGGGAGTGCCGCACTATCGGAGGGGCGGTACTGAGGGAGCGCCGCACTGTCGGAGGGGCAGTACTGAGGGAGCGCCCCACTGTCGGAGGGGCAGTACTGAGGGAGTGCCGCACTGTCGGAGGTGCGGTACTGAGGGAGTGCCGCACTGTCGGAGGGGCCGTCTTTTGGATGAGACATTAAACCGAGGCCCCGTCTGCCCTCTCGGGTGGATGTAAAAGATCCCGGGGCCACTATTGGAAGAAGAGCAGGGGGAGTTCTCCCCGGTGTCCTGGGGCCAATATTTATCCCTCAACCAACATCACTAAAACAGATGATCCGGGTCATTATCACATCGCCGTGTGTGGGAGCTTGCTGTGCGCAAATTGGCTGCCTCGGTTCCCTACATTACGACAGTGACCACACTCCAAAAATTACTTCATTGGCTGTAAAGCGCTTTGAGACGTCCGGTGGTCGTGAAAGGTGCTATATAAATGCAAGTCTTTGAACCGAACCTTCCTTATATATTTCGCACTGCTCTCGTTTCTGTCCCCTCAGGGAAACATCGTGGCCATTAAACACATCAACCGCAAGAGGGTGGAGCTGACTCGTAATGTCCTCTTCGAGCTCAAACACGTACGTTCCAGAGCAGCGGCTTTTGCCCACCCCCCCCTTCCCCTTCCCCAAGGCCTCGCCTTCCCCCTTTGTGATAAAGCGGTGTCCCGGGTCGCGGGCCTGGCTTCGCTCCCGGTCCTCGGAGGCAGAGATCGGGTGGTGAGCCAAGCGGTATCGCGTGAGGGAGTGGAGTGCGGCGACGCTCAGTGGCCAAGTGTCTGTCGGCCTCTCCCGGCCCGTGGGCCCGATTTCCTGCTCGCCCTTTCTCTGACCGTATCTTTTCTCTCGCCCCCTACCCGCCCCCCCCCCCATCCCCGCAGATGAGAGACGTGCAGAATGAACATCTAACCCGCTTCATCGGTGCGAGTATCGACCCGCCCAACATCTGTATCGTGACCGAGTATTGCCCCCGCGGGAGTCTGCAGGTACGGCTAAAGGGACGCTGCAGCTCAGCAAGGCCATTAAAAAAAAAGCAAACCAAGAACTAAGGTTTATTTCTCGAATTGTTCACAATTCATAGTAATGATTTAGACTTTGGAATCAAAAACACACTTCCTAAATTTGCGGATGACACCAGATTGGGAGCGACAGTGAACACCGAGGAGAAACATAGAAACATAGAAAATAGGTGCAGGAGCAGGCCATTCCGGCCCTTCGAGCCTGCACCACCATTCAATAAGATCATGGCTGATCATTCACCTCAGTACCCCATTCCTGCTTTCTCTCCATACCCCTTGATCCCTTTAACCGTAAGGGCCGCATCTAACTCCCTCTTGAATATGTCCAATGAACTGGCCTCAACAACTCTCTGCGGCAGGGAATTCCACAGGTTAACAATTCTCTGAGTGAAAAAGTTTCTCCTCATCTCGGTCCTAAATGGCTTACCCCTTATCCTTAGACTGTGACCCCTGGTTCTGGATTTCCCCAACGTCGGGAACATTCTTCCTGCATCTAACCTGTCCAATCCCGTTAGAATTTTCTCTGTTTCTATGAGATCCCCTCTCATTCATCTAAACTCCAGTGAATACAGGCCCAGTTGATCCAGTCTCTCCTCATATGTCAGTCCAGCCATCCCGGGAATCAGTCTGGTGAACCTTCGCTGCACTCCCTCAATAGCAAGAACGTCCTTCCTCAGATTAGGAGACCAAAACTGAACACAATATTCCAGGTGAGGCCTCACCAAGGCCCTGTACAACTGCAGTAAGACCTCCCTGCTCCTATACTCAAATCCCCTCGCTATGAAGGCCATCATGCCATTTGCCTTCTTCACCGCCTGCTGTACCTGTATGCCAACTTTCAATGACTGATGTACCATGACACCCAGGTCTCGTTGCACCTCCCCTTTTCCTAATCTGCCACCGTTCAGATAATATTCTGCCTTTGTGTTTTTGCCACCAAAGTGGATAACCTCACATTTACAACAAAGTACAACAAATTACAGTCTCTCTGTATCCACTCTATCAAAACCTTTCATCATTTTAAAGACATCAATTAGGTCACCTCTCAAGAGAAAGATGCAGCCTGTTCATCAGGAGGGCATTCATAAACGCGCAGAATGGGAATATAATTGGCAAATGAAGTTCAACACAGATAAACGTCTGCTATTAAACTTTGGGAGGAAGAATAGGGAGGTCACTTATTACTGGGAGGGTGTGAGTCTGGGTGGGGTAGAGGAACAAAGGGATCTCGGATACAAACACTCAAATCACTAAACGTTGCGACAGGTTTAGCAAAGCCATTAAAGAAAGCGAACCAAGCACTAGGGTTTATTTCTAGAGGGATAGAATTGAAGATGTATATGCAGACTATAGATATACTCTGTGTAGTCACTGTACAGTTGCATAAGATGGAGACTTGTTACCTGATGTACTGTCAATAAGGTTTACACTGTGTATATACTATGCTGGCACCACTAGAGGGTGCAACTGGTGGAGACCAAGGGGTTTCCTGCCCTGGTGGCAGGGCCCAGTATAAAAGACTGCCCACCATGCGTGTGCCTCACTCTAGAGTTTGGAATAAAGGACCAAGGTCACTACAGTTTGAGTACAACACATTACCTTGTGGAGTCATTCGTAAGTACATCACAGACATAATAGAAAAGTAGGGAGGTTATGCTTAAACCTGCATCGAACCTTGGTTAGACCACACTTGGAGCACCGTGCACAGTTCCGGTCTCCATATACCTTGGTTAGACCACACTTGGAGCACTGTGCACAGTTCTGGTCTCCATATACCTGGGTTAGATCACACTCGGAGCACTGTGCACAGTTCTGGTCTCCATATACCTGGGTTAGACCACACTCGGAGCACTGTGCACAGTTCTGGTCTCCATATACCTGGGTTAGACCACGCTTGGAGCACCGTGCACAGTTCTGGTCGCCATATACCTGGGTTAGACCACACTTGGAGCACTGTGCACAGTTCTGGTCTCCATATACTTGGGTTAGACCACACTTGGAGCACTGTGCACAGTTCTGATCTCCATATACCTGGGTTAGACCACACTTGGAGCACTGTGCACAGTTCTGGTCTCCATATACCTGGGTTAGACCACACTTGGAGCACTGTGCACAGTTCTGGTCTCCATATACCTGGGTTAGACCACACTTGGAGCACTGTGCACAGTTCTGGTCTCCATATACCTGGGTTAGACCACACTTGGAGCACCGTGCACAGTTCCGGTCTCCATATACCTTGGTTAGACCACACTTGGAGCACCGTGCACAGTTCTGGTCTCCATATACCTGGGTTAGACCACACTTGGAGCACTGTGCACAGTTCTGGTCGCTGTATTATAAAAAGGATACAGAGGCACTGGAGGGGGAGCAGAGAAGATTTACAAGGATGTTACCAGAAATGCGAGGGTATACATATCAGGAAAGGATGAACAGGCTGGGTCTCTTTTCTCTTGGAAAAAAGGCTGAGGGGTGACCTAATAGAGGTCTTTAAAATGATGAAAGGTTTTGATGGAGTGGATACAGAGAGAATGTTTCTACTTGTGGGGAAGAACATAATTAAGGCCATCGATATAAGATAGTCACTAAGAAATCCAATGGGGAATTCAGGAGAAACTTCTTTACCCAGAGAGCGGTGGGAATGTGGAACTCGCTGCCACAGGGAGTGGTTGAGGCGAATAGTATCGATGTATTTAAGGGGAGGCTGGATAAACACATGAGGGAGAAGGGAATAGAGGGTTATGCTGATAGAGTTAGATGAGGAAAGACGGGAGGAGGCGCGAGTGGAGCATAAACGCCGGCACGGACTGGTTGGGCGGAATGGCCTGTTTCTGTGCCGTATATCCCGTGTAATCCTGTGTCACTTGTCTCTGTGTCTCGCTCCCTCCCTCGTGTCTCTGTTCAAGCTGTTCGGGGTTGGGGTTTTCCAAGGGTCAGGACGTGGGTTCCTCTCCGACACCTCCCCCCCGGCCTCCGAAGCTGCTAAACTGTTCTCTCTCCGCCATTTCTATTGTAGGACGTGTTGGAGAACGAGAGCATTACCCTGGACTGGATGTTCCGATATTCCCTCATCAACGATATCGTCAAGGTGAGGCCCAGGGGGATTTGTCGTCCGTAGTCATTCAAGGCATCGAGGTGCAGTGGGGCATCAAATCATCGAACGACAGAGCACAGGAGGCCGTTCAGCCCATCGTGCCTGTGCTGGATCTTTGAGAGAGCGATCCAACTAGTCCCACTCCCATCTCCCCTCCCCGTTCTTTCCCCCACTGGACGGGGCAGTAGTCGTCATCTTTAAGAGCGCAGAGGTCAGAGCACTGACCCTCAGAGGCCGTGATAAAATAGAGTGAGAGAGGAGGAACAATAGAGAAACAAGAATGAGGGTGGCCATACCTCGGGTGTTGACCACAAACGTCACTGGACTGGCCACACACAATACCGCGGCAACAAGAGCGGCTCAGAGGCAGAGAGAGTCTCACCTCCTGACTCCCCAAAGCCCCTCTCATTGAAACAGACACAATTCTTACAGGGGCTCGACAGGGTAGATGCAGGGAGGATGTTTCCCCCCCGGGGCTGGGGAGTCTAGAACCAGGGGTCACACAGTCTCAGGATCAGGGCTCGGCCATTGAGGACTAAGACGAGGAGGAATTTCTTCACTCAGAGGGGGGGTGAATCTTTGGAATTCTCTGCCCCCAGAGGGCTGTGGAGGCTCAGTCCTTGAGGGTATTCAAGGCTGAGACCGATAGATTTTTGGGTATCAAGGGATACGGGGACAGTGCAGGCAAGTGGAGTTGAGGTCAAAGATCAGCCGTGATCGTATTGAAGAAGGGGTTATGGGGAGCGGGCGGGGAAGTGGAGCTGAGTCCATGATCGGATCAGCCATGGTCGTATGGAATGGCGGAGCAGGCTCGAGGGGCCGAATGGCCGACTCCTGCTCCCAATTCTTACATTCTTAAAATAGAGAGGGATAATAGAGTAACACGAGAGAGAGTGGTTGTCCCTTGGGAGTTGGGTTGGGTTCTTGCCTGTTGGGGGGTGGGGCGGGGGGGTGGGGGAGATGTTCTGAGTGTCTCCTCTCCAAGCGGCAGCCGGATTTCAGGCTGATTTGCCCCCACCCCCCTCCTCTGCCCTCCTCTGCTTGGCCGGTTCCTGAATCGCGGCCCTTTGTGTCTCTTCCCAGGGAATGGCATTTCTGCACAACAGTGTGATCGGTTGCCACGGGAACCTCAAGTCCTCCAACTGCGTGGTTGACAGCAGGTTCGTGCTGAAGATCGCGGATTATGGGCTGGCCAGCTTCCGGCCGTCGGCGGACTCCGAGGACCTGCACCTGTTGTACGCGAGTGAGTGAGTGACGGGTTGGCGCCATTGGCCTGGTTGGCGGCACCCATTAGCGGCAGAGAGACGGGCGGGCTGACAGTTCCCCGCCCGAGCCGTCGCAGACTTCGGGGGCGGCGCTGACGGGTTGCGCTGTGCTCGCTAGCCCCGCCCACTCTGTGACATCAGCGCGCGTGTGCCCCTCCCCCTCCCCCCACCCCCATCGCCCCGCATCTGCTAAATTCATCGCCCAGCTCCCTCTGAACACCCAACACCTCCCGAACTCTCGCTGCTTAAAAAAAAATACTCTGCTTGTCTACTTTTCCGACCAAAGGGGATAACTTCCCCTTTCCCCCACGTTATATTGCATTTGCCATGTTCTTGCCCGCTCACTCAGCCTGTTTATATCCCCTTGAAGGCCTCTGTGCATCCTGCTCGCAACTTACATTCCCACCGAGCTTTGCACCAACGGATCCATCACAGACCCAATCCACATCCGGACCGGGGTCAAACAGGCTAAGTGAGCGTCATCGGCCCAGCCCTCTTCTCAATCTTCCTCGCTGCCGCGCTCCACCTCACAGTCGACAAGCTCCCCGCTGGAGTGGAACTAAACTACAGGAACCAGTGGGAAACTGTTCAACCTTCGCCGCCTCCAGGCCAGGTCCAAGACCGCCCCAACCTCTGTCGTCGAGCTACAGTACGCGGACAACGCCTGCGTCCGCGTACGTTCTGAGGCTGAACTCCAGGGTATAGTCGATGTATTCACCGAGGCGTATGAAAGCATGGGCCTTACGCTAAACATCCGTAAGAGAAAGATCGCCCACCAGTCTGACCTCGCCACACAGCACTGCCCCCCAGTCATCAAGATCCACGGCGCGGCCCTGGACAACGTGGACCACTTCCCATACCTCGGGAGCCTCTTATCAACAAAGGCAGACATTGGCGACGAGATTCAACACCACCTCCAGTGCGCCAGTGCAGCCTTCGGCCGTCTGAGGAAAAGAGTGTTTGAAGACCAGACCCTCAAACCTACCACCAGGCTCATGGTCTACAGGGCTGTAGTAATACCCGCCCTCCTGTATGGGTCTGAGGCATGGACGATGTATAGAAGGCACCTCAAGTCGCTGGAGATATATCACCAACGCTGTCTCCGCAAGATCCTGCAAATCCCCTGGGAGGGCGCTGAGCTCTTCGAGTCTCAACGCCACGAGCGTGAAGAGGCCAAGCGCAGGCAGCGGAAGGAGCGCGCGGCAAACCAGCCCCACCCACCCCTTTCCCACGACAAATGTCTGTCCCACCTGTAACGGGGTCTGTGGCTCGCGTATCGGACTGTTCAGCCATCAAAGAACTCACTTTGGGGGTGGAAGCAAGTCTTCCTCGATTCCGAGGGACTGCCTATGATGATGGTATCATCAGCAAACTTCGACTTATTGCACTTGGCCTCCTCATCCCAATCATTGATATAGATTGTGAATAGCTGGGGCCCCTGCACTGATCCCTGCGGTACTCCACTAGTTACAGCCTGCCGACCCGAAAATGACCCGTTTATTCCTACTCTCTGTTTTCTGTCTGTTAACCAATTTTCAATCCATGCTCGTATATTACCCCCAATCCCATGAGCCCTAATTTTGTTCAATAACCTCGTGTGTGGCACCTTATCGAATGCCTTCTGAAAATCCAAATATACCACATCCACTGGTTCCCCCTCATCTATTCTGGCAGTTACAAGCTCAAAAAACTCTTCACAAATTTGTCAAACATGATTTCCCTTTCTTAAATCCGTGTTGACTCTGCCCAATCACTCCATGGACTCGCCCCTCCCTATCTCTGTAATCTCCTCCAGCCCCACAACCCCCCCGAGATGTCTGCGCTCCTCAAATTCTGGCCTCTTGAGCATCCCTGATTATAATCGCTCCACCATCGGTGGCCGTGCCTTCAGCTGCCTGGGGCCCCAAGCTCTGGAACTCCCTCCCTAAACCTCTCCGCCTCTCTCTCCTCCTTTTAAGACGCTCCTTAAAACCGACCTCTGTGACCCAGCTTTTGGTCACCTGTCCCTAATTTCTTCTTGTGTGGCTCGGGGTCAAATTTATCTGTTTGTCTTGTAACACGGCTGTGAAGCACTTTGGAATGTTTTATTACGTTAAAGACTCTGTATAAATACAAGTCGTTATTTTCTAACCGCCCAGTTACCACATCCTTAATAATAGATTCTAGCATTTTCCCTACGACTGATGTCAGGCTAATTAATCTGTAGTTTCCCATTTTCTCACTCCCTCCTTTCTTAAATATGTAGCTCTGTGTCAAATTCTTTGTCACATAATCACTCCTGTGGACGATTCACGACGTTAAGGGTGTTATGTAAATACAAGGAGGTAACCAGGAGGGTCAATGAGGGCAGTGTGTACGATGTAGTGTATATGGATTTTAGCAAGGCTTTTGATAAGGTCCCACATGGCAGACTGGTCACAAAAGTAAAAGTCCGTGGGATCCAGGGCAAAGTGGCAAGTTGGATCCAAAACTGGCTCAGAGGCAGGAAGCAAAGGGTGATGGTCGATGGGTGTTTTTGCGACTGGAAGGATGTTTCCAGTGGGGTTCCACAGGGCTCAGTGCTGGGTCCCTGGCTTTTTGTGGTATACATCAATTACTTGGACTTGAATGTTGGGGGTATGATTAACAAGTTTGCAGATGACACTAACATCGGCCGTGCGGTTGATAATGAAGAAGAAAGCTGTGGACTGCAGGAAGATATCAATGAACTGGTCAGGTGGGCAGAACAGTGGCAAATGGAATTTAATCCGGAGAAGTGTGAGGTGATGCATTTGGGGAGGGCTAACAAGGCAAGGGAATACACATTAAATGATAGGTCACTGAGAAGTGTAGAGGAACAAAGGGACCTGGGAGTGCAGGTCCACAGATCCCTGAAGGTAGCAGGCCAGATGGATAAGGTGGTTAAGAAGGCATATGGAATACTTGCCTTTATTAGCTGAGGCATGGAATACAAGAGCAGAGAGGTTATGCTTGAAATGTATAAAGCACTGGTTAGGCCACAGCTGGAGTACTGCGTGCAACTCTGGTCACCACATTACAGGAAAGGTGTGATTGCACCAGAGAGGGTACAGAGGAGATTTACCAGGATGTTGCACTGGAGAGGGTACAGAGGAGATTTACCAGGATGTTGCACTGGAAAGGGTACAGAAGCGATTTACCAGGATGTTGCACAAGAGAGGGTACAGAGGAGATTTACCAGGATGTTGCACTAGAGAGGGTACAGAGGAGATTTACCAGGATGTTGCACTGGAGAGGGTACAGAGGAGATTTACCAGGATGTTGCACTGGAGAGGGTACAGAGGAGATTTACCAGGATGTTGCAATGGAGGGTACAGAGGAGATTTACCAGGATGTTGCACTCGAGAGGGTACAGAGAAGATTTACCAGGATGTTGCACTGGAGAGGGTACAGAGGAGATTTACCAGGATGTTGCACTGGAGAGGGTACAGAGGAGATTTACCAGGATGTTGCACTGGAGAGGGTACAGAGGAGATTTACCAGGATGTTGCACTGGAGAGGGTACAGAGGAGATTTACCAGGATGTTGCACTGGAGAGGGTACAGAGGAGATTTACCAGGATGTTGCACTGGAGAGGGTACAGAGGAGATTTACCAGGATGTTGCACTGGAGAGGGTACAGAGGAGATTTACCAGGATGTTGCAATGGAGGGTACAGAGGAGATTTACCAGGATGTTGCACTCGAGAGGGTATAGAGGAGATTTACCAGGATGTTGCACTGGAGAGGGTACAGAGGAGATTTACCAGGATGTTGCCAGGACTGGAGAACTTTAGCGATGAGGAAAGATTGGATAGGCTGGGGTTGTTTTCTTTGGAACAGAGGAGGCTGAGGGGAGACCTGATTGAGGTGTATAAAATTACGAGGGGCCTGGATAGAGTGGATAGGACGGACCTGTTTCCCTTGGCAGAGGGATCAACAACCAGATTGAAAGTAATTGGGGGGAGGTTTCGAGGGGATTTGAGGGGAAATATCTTCACCCAGAGGGTGGTGGGGGTCTGGGGAGGAACTAGCTGCCTGAAAGGGTGGTAGAGGCAGAAACCCTCACCACATTTGGATGTGCAGCTTGAAGTGCCGTAACCCACAGGGCTACGGACCGAGAGCGGGACAGTGGGATTGGGCCGGGTGGCTCTTGGTCGGCCGGCGCGGACACGATGGGCCGAAATGGCCTCCTCCCGCGCCGTAACTTTCTCTGGTTGTAAAATGTTGTTATAGAGTGAGGAGAGGCGATGGAGAGCCATCCCGCGTTCCCGCGCCCGCGTGCTAAGTAACTGTTCCCTGTGACAGAGAAACTGTGGACAGCACCGGAGATTCTGAGGATGCAAAGCCCTTCCACGGGCACGCAGAAAGGGGACGTGTACAGCTTCGGGATCATCCTGCAGGAGATAGCCCTGAGAAACGGGCCCTTCTACATCGAGGGGGTGCAGCTCGGCCCCAAAGGTAGGGTACGGGGGTGGGGCGGGGGTGGGGGGGGGTTTCGGCCACGCGCACAACTCGTTGGGGGGGGGGGGGGCGGAGACTCCCTCGACGCGGGACAGGAGGTTAGCAACAGGGAACGGCGGGGTCAGCCTCTCGGGTCAGACGCTGAACCAAGGGGCCACCGCCTGCTCCCTCGGCTGCACGTAAAAGATCCCGTGGCCTCTATTTCGAAGAAGGACATGGGGGTGTTGCTGGGTCAGTGTTACATTTCTGTAGCGCCTTTCACCACCACAGGACGTCCTGAAGCGCTTTACAGCCAATGAAGCACTTATTTTGGAGCGTGGTCACTGTTGTAATGTGGGAAACGCCAATTTGCGCACAGCAAGCTCCCACACACAGCGATGTGATAATGACCCGGATCATCTGTTTTAGTGATGTTGGTTGAGCGATAAATATTGGCCCCAGGACACCGGGGAGAACTCCCCCTGCTCTTCCTGTCAGAATAGTGTCAGCCGCGGCTCAGTGGACCGCACACTCGCCTCGGGGTCACAAGGTCGTGGGTTCAAGTCCCACTCCAGGGACTTGAGCACGTAAAATCTAGGCTGACATTTCCAGTGCGGTACTGAGGGAGCGCCGCACTGTCGGAGGGGCGGTACTGAGGGAGCGCCGCACTGTCGGAGGGGCGGTACTGAGGGAGCGCCGCACTGTCGGAGGGGCAGTACTGAGGGAGCGGCGCACTGTCGGAGGGGCGGTACTGAGGGAGCGCCGCACTGTCGGAGGGGTAGTACTGAGGGAGCGCCGCACTGTCGGAGGGTCAGTACTGAGGGAGCGCCGCACTGTCGGAGGGGCGGTACTGAGGGAGCGCCGCACTGTCGGAGGGGCTATCTTTCGGATGAGACGTTAAACCGAGGCCCCGTCTGCCCTCTCGGGTGGATGTAAAAGATCCCGGGGCCACTATTGGAAGAAGAGCAGGGGGAGTTCTCCCCGGTGTCCTGGGGCCAATATTTATCCTTTTAACCAACGTCACTAAAATAGATGATCTGGGTCATTATCACATGGCTGTGTGTGGGAGCTTGCTGTGCGCAAATTGGCTGCTGCGTTTCCCACATTACCACAGTGAGCACACTCCAGAAGTACTTCATTGGCTGTGAGACGATTTGAGACGTCCTGAGGTAGTGAAAGGCACTATAGAAATGAAAGTCTTTCCATTTTCTTTGCGAGCGATGGGTTGAGTGAGTCGCCGGTCATTTTTTTTAAACATTAGTTTTTAACGGATGTGACTCTCACTGGGGTACAGTCCCACACACACTGACTCTCACTGGGGTACAGTCCCACACACACTGACTCTCACTGGGGTACAGTCCCACACACACTGACTCTCACTGGGGTACGGGTCCCACACACTGACTCTCACTGGGGTACAGTCCCACACACACTGACTCTCACTGGGGTACAGTCCCACACACACTGACTCTCACTGGGGTACGGGTCCCACACACACTGACTCTCACTGGGGTACGGGTCCCACACACACTGACTCTCACTGGGGTACGGGTCCCACACACACTGACTCTCACTGGGGTACAGTCCCACACACACTGACTCTCACTGGGGTACCGGTCCCACACACACTGACTCTCACTGGGGTACAGTCCCACACACACTGACTCTCACTGGGGTACGGGTCCCACACACGCTGACTCTCACTGGGGTACAGTCCCACACACACTGACTCTCACTGGGGTACGGGTCCCACACACACTGACTCTCACTGGGGTACGGGTCCCACAGACACTGACTCTCACTGGGGTACGGGTCCCACACACACTGACTCTCACTGGGGTACGGGTCCCACACACACTGACTCTCACTTGGGTACAGTCCCACACACACTGACTCTCACTGGGGTACAGTCCCACACACACTGACTCTCACTGGGGTACGGGTCCCACACACACTGACTCTCACTGGGGTACGGGTCCCACACACACTGACTCTCACTGGGGTACAGTCCCACACACACTGACTCTCACTGGGGTACAGTCCCACACACACTGACTCTCACTGGGGTACGGGTCCCACACACACTGACTCTCACTGGGGTACAGTCCCACACACACTAACTCTCACTGGGGTACAGTCCCACACACACTGACTCTCACTGGGGTACAGTCCCACACACACTGACTCTCACTGGGGTACGGGACCCACACACACTGACTCTCACTGGGGTACAGTCCCACACACACTGACTCTCACTGGGGTACGGGTCCCACACACACTGACTCTCACTGTGGTACAGTCCCACACACACTGACTCTCACTGGGGTACAGTCCCACACACACTGACTCTCACTGGGGTACGGGTCCCACACACACTGACTCTCACTGGGGTACAGTCCCACACACACTAACTCTCACTGGGGTACAGGTCCCACACACACTGACTGTCACTGGGTTACAGTCCCACACACACTGACTCTCACTGGGGTACAGTCCCACACACACTAACTCTCACTGGGGTACAGTCCCACACACACTGACTCTCACTGGGGTACAGTCCCACACACGCTGACTCTCATTGGGGTACAGTCCCACACACTGACTCTCACTGGGGTACAAGTCCCACACACGCTGACTCTCACTGGGGTACAGTCCCACACACACTAACTCTCACTGGGGTACAGTCCCACACACACTGACTCTCACTGGGGTACAGTCCCACACACGCTGACTCTCATTGGGGCACAGTCCCACACACTGACTCTCACTGGGGTACAAGTCCCACACACGCTGACTCTCACTGGGGTACAGTCCCACACACACTGACTCTCACTGGGGTACGGGTCCCACACACACTGACTCTCACTGGGGTACGGGTCCCACACACACCGACTCTCACTGGGGTACAGTCCCACACACACTGACTCTCACTGGGGTACAGGTCCCACACACACTGACTCTCACTGGGGTACGGGTCCCACACACACTGACTCTCACTGGGGTACAGTCCCACACACACTGACTCTCACTGGGGTACAGTCCCACACACACTGACTCTCACTGGGGTACGGGTCCCACACACACCGACTCTCACTGGGGTACAGTCCCACACACACTGACTCTCACTGGGGTACGGGTCCCACACACACTGACTCTCACTGGGGTACAGTCCCACACACACTGACTCTCACTGGGGTACGGGTCCCACACACACTGACTCTCACTGGGGTACAGTCCCACACACACTGACTCTCACTGGGGTACAGTCCCACACACACTGACTCTCACTGGGGTACGGGTCCCACACACACTGACTCTCACTGGGGTACGGGTCCCACACACACTGACTCTCACTGGGGTACGGGTCCCACACACACTGACTCTCACTGGGGTACAGTCCCACACACGCTGACTCTCATTGGGGTACAGTCCCACACACTGACTCTCACTGGGGTACAGTCCCACACACACACTGACTCTCACTGGGGTACGGGTCCCACACACACTGACTCTCACTGGGGTACAGTCCCACACACGCTGACTCTCATTGGGGCACAGTCCCACACACTGACTCTCACTGGGGTACAAGTCCCACACACACTGACTCTCACTGGGGTACAAGTCCCACACACACTGACTCTCACTGGGGTACAGTCCCACACACACTGACTCTCACTGGGGTACAGTCCCACACACACTGACTCTCACTGGGGTACGGGTCCCACACACACTGACTCTCACTGGGGTACGGGTCCCACTCACACTGACTCTCACTGGGGTACAGTCCCACACACACTAACTCTCACTGGGGTACAGTCCCACACACACTGACTCTCACTGGGGTACAGTCCCACACACACTAACTCTCACTGGGGTACAGTCCCACACACACTGACTCTCACTGGGGTACGGGTCCCACACACATCGACTCTCACTGGGGTACAGTCCCACACACACTGACTCTCACTGGGGTACAGTCCCACACACACTAACTCTCACTGGGGTACAGTCCCACACACACTGACTCTCACTGGGGTACAGTCCCACACACACTGACTCTCACTGGGGTACGGGTCCCACACACACTGACTCTCACTGGGGTACAGTCCCACACACACTAACTCTCACTGGGGTACGGGTCCCACACACACTGACTGTCACTGGGTTACAGTCCCACACACACTGACTCTCACTGGGGTACAGTCCCACACACACTAACTCTCACTGGGGTACGGGTCCCACACACACTGACTCTCACTGGGGTACAGTCCCACACACACTGACTCTCACTGGGGTACAGTCCCACACACGCTGACTCTCATTGGGGTACAGTCCCACACACTGACTCTCACTGGGGTACAAGTCCCACACACGCTGACTCTCACTGGGGTACAGTCCCACACACACTAACTCTCACTGGGGTACAGTCCCACACACGCTGACTCTCACTGGGGTACAGTCCCACACACACTGACTCTCATTGGGGCACAGTCCCACACACTGACTCTCACTGGGGTACAGTCCCACACACACTGACTCTCACTGGGGTACGGGTCCCACACACACCGACTCTCACTGGGGTACAGTCCCACACACACTGACTCTCACTGGGGTACAGGTCCCACACTCACTGACTCTCACTGGGGTACGGGTCCCACACACACTGACTCTCACTGGGGTACAGTTCCACACACACTGACTCTCACTGGGGTACAGTTCCACACACACCGACTCTCACTGGGGTACAGGTCCCACACACACTGACTCTCACTGGGGTACAGTCCCACACACACTGACTCTCACTGGGGTACATGTCCCACACACACTGACTCTCACTGCGGTACGGGTCCCACACACACTGACTCTCACTGGGGTACAGTCCCACACACACTGACTCTCACTGGGGTACGGGTCCCACACACACTGACTCTCACTGGGGTACAGTCCCACACACACTGACTCTCACTGGGGTACAGTCCCACACACACTGACTCTCACTGGGGTACGGGTCCCACACACACTGACTCTCACTGGGGTACAGTCCCACACACGCTGACTCTCATTGGGGTACAGTCCCACACACTGACTCTCACTGGGGTACAGTCCCACACACACACTGACTCTCACTGGGGTACGGGTCCCACACACACTGACTCTCACTGGGGTACGGGTCCCACACACACTGACTCTCACTGGGGTACAGTCCCACACACACTGACTCTCACTGGGGTACGGGTCCCACACACACTGACTCTCACTGGGGTACGGGTCCCACACACACTGACTCTCACTGGGGTACAGTCCCACACACACTGACTCTCACTGGGGTACAGTCCCACACACACTGACTCTCACTGGGGTACGGGTCCCACACACACTGACTCTCACTGGGGTACAGTCCCACACACACTGACTCTCACTGGGGTACCGGTCCCACACACACTGACTCTCACTGGGGTACGGGTCCCACACACACTGACTCTCACTGGGGTACGGGTCCCACACACACTGACTCTCACTGGGGTACGGGTCCCACACACACTGACTCTCACTGGGGTACAGTCCCACACACACTGACTCTCACTGGGGTACAGTCCCACACACACTGACTCTCACTGGGGTATGGGTACCACACACACTGACTCTCACTGGGGTACGGGTCCCACACACACTGACTCTCACTGGGGTACGGGTCCCACACACACTGACGTTTGGTTTTCTCTCGTCCCCGGCTCGGTCAGAAATTATCGAGAAAGTGAAGAGTAATCAGAGGCCGTATTTCCGGCCCAGCGCGAGGCTGAGTGGTCACATGGAGGAGCTGAGCCAGCTGATGCAGCGATGCTGGGCTGACGATGGCCTCGAGAGGCCCGACTTCAACCAGATCAAAGTCATCATCCGCAAGCTCAACAGGTGGGTCCCAGACTGGGAATGCTCGCTTCACCCTTAACCCGCATCGCGTGGCTCAGTGAGCAGTACTGAGGGAGTGCCGCACTGTCGGAGGGGCAGTACTGGGGGAATGCCGCACTGTCAGAGGGGCAATACTGAGGGAGTGCCGCACTGTCGGAGGGGCAGTACTGAGGGAGCGCCGCACTGTCGGAGGGGCAGTACTGAGGGAGTGCCGCACTGTCGGAGGGGCAGTACTGAGGGAGCGCCGCACTGTCGGAGGGGCGGTACTGAGGGAGCGCCGCACTGTCGGAGGGGCGGTACTGAGGGAGCACCGCACTGTCGGAGGGGCGGTACTGAGGGAGCGCCGCACTGTCGGAGGTGCAGTACTGAGGGAGCGCCGCACTGTCGGAGGGGCAGTACTGAGGGAGCGTCGCACTGTCGGAGGTGCAGTACTGAGGGAGCGTCACACTGTCGGAGGTGCAGTACTGAGGGAGCGTCACACTGTCGGAGGGGCAGTACTGAGGGAGCGTCACACTGTCGGAGGGGCAGTACTGAGGGAGCACCGCACTGTCGGAGGGGCAGTACTGAGGGAGCGTCACACTGTCGGAGGTGCAGTACTGAGGGAGCACCGCACTGTCAGAGGGGCAGTACTGAGGGAGCGTCACACTGTCGGAGGGGCAGTACTGAGGGAGCACCGCACTGTCAGAGGGGCAGTACTGAGGGAGCGTCACACTGTCGGAGGGGCAGTACTGAGGGAGCACCGTACTGTCGGAGGGGCAGTACTGAGGGAGCGCCGCACTGTCAGAGGGGCAGTACTGAGGGAGCGCCGCACTGTCGGAGGTGCAGTACTGAGGGAGCGCCGCACTGTCGGAGGTGCAGTACTGAGGGAGTGCCGCACTGTCGGAGGTGCAGTACTGAGGGAGCGTCGCACTGTCGGAGGGGCAGTACTGAGGGAGCGTCACACTGTCGGAACGCCTTAAATATATTCAATGACCCAGCCCCCACAGCTCTCTGGGGCAGAGAATTCCACAGATTCACCAGAAGAAATTCCTCCTCATCTCAGTTTTATTCTAAGACCATGTCCCCTAGTTCTAGTCTCCCCCATCAGTGGAAACATCCTCTCTGCATCCACCTTGTCGAGCCCCCTCATAATCTTATACGTTTCGGTAAGATCACCTCTCATTCTTCTGAACTCCAATGAGTAGAGGCCCATCCTCCTCAACCTTTCCTCATACGTCAACCCCCTCCTCTCGGGAATCAACCCGAGTGAACCTTCTCTGAACTGCCTCCAATGCAAGTATATCCCTCCGTAAATACGGAGAGCAAAACTGCGCGCAGTACTCCAGGTGTGGCCTCACCAACGTTCTGTACGGTTGTAGCAGGACTTGTCTGCCTTAATACTCCATCCCACTGGCAAGAAAGGCCAACTCTGTGAGCTTGGGCCCCTGGAGTGGGACTTGAACCCACACAGCCTTGTGACCCGGAGGCCAGTGTGTGCTGCTCGCTGAGCCACAGCTCATATATAAATGCCTCTGTGTGAGACTTAACTTTAGTTGTGCAAGTAAAGGCCTTCGGGGTGAATCCGAGGTTGTGCGCGCGGGGGTCTGTGATTGCCGGAGTCACAGACGCTGTAACGCCGGGGTGAAAGGGCACGCTGCTGTGCAGCGACGCAGCCCGGGAGCGACTCTCTCTGTCCCTCACACACCCTCCCGCCTGTCTCCGCAGGGAGAACAGCTCCAACATCCTGGACAACCTGCTGTCGCGGATGGAGCAGTACGCCAACAACCTGGAGGAGCTGGTGGAGGACCGGACCCAGGCGTACCTGGAGGAGAAGCGGAAAGCCGAGGCCTTGCTCTACCAGATCCTGCCGCAGTACGTACCCGCTTAGCGGCCCGTCCGCCCGCTCTCGGTAATGTGAGCGTCGCTGGCTCGTGCCGGCGTTTATTGCCCCTCCCTAATTTATTCATTCACAGGATGTGGGCGTCGCTGGCTAGTGCCGGCATTTATTGCCCCTCCCTAATTTATTCATGGGATGTGGGCGTCGCTGGCTAGTGCCGGCATTTATTGCCCCTCCCTAATTTATTCATGGGATGTGGGCGTCGCTGGCTAATGCTGGCGTTTATTGCCCCTCCCTAATTTATTCATTCACAGGATGTGGGCATCGCTGGCAATTATTGCCCTTCCCTAATTTATTCATTCACAGGATGTGGGCGGCACTGGCAATTATTGCCCCTCCCTAATTTATTCATTCACAGGATGTGGGCATCGCTGGCATTTATTGCCCCTCCCTAATTTATTCATTCACAGGATGTGGGCGTCGCTGGCAATTATTGCCCTTCCCTAATTTATTCATTCACAGGATGTGGGCGGCACTGGCAATTATTGCCCCTCCCTAATTTATTCATGGGATGTGGGCGTCACTGGCTAATGCCGGCATTTATTGCCCCTCCCTAATTTATTCATGGGATGTGGGCGTCGCTGGCTAGTGCCGGCATTTATTGCCCCTCCTTAATTTATTCATTCACTGGATGTGGGCGTCGCTGGCAATTATTGCCCCTCCCTAATTTATTCATGGGATGTGGGCGTCGCAGGCTAATGCCGACATTTATTGCCCCTCCCTAATTTATTCATTCACAGGATGTGGGCGTCGCTGGCAATTATTGCCCCTCCCTAATTTATTCGTGGGATGTGGGCGTCGCTGGCTAATGCCGGCATTTATTGCCCCTCCCTAATTTATTCATTCACAGGATGTGGGCGTCGCTGGCAAGGCTGGCATTTATCGCCCCTCCCTAATTTATTCATTCACAGGATGTGGGCGTCGCTGGCAATTATTGCCCCTCCCTAATTTATTCATGGGATGTGGGCGTCGCTGGCTAATGCCGGCATTTATTGCCCCTCCCTAATTTATTCATTCACAGGATGTGGGCGTCGCTGGCAAGGCCGACATTTATTGCCCCTCCCTAATTTATTCGTTCCTGGGATGTGGGCGTCGCTGGCTTGTGCCAGCGTTTATTGCCCGTCCCTAATTGCTCTCTAAGGTGGTGGTGAGCCGCCGCCTTGAACCGCTGCAGTCCCGTGTGGTGAAGGTGCTCCCACACAGCGCTGACTTTGTCGTAGCGGTTCGGTACAACTGAGTGTCTCGCTGGGCCATTTCATGGGGGGCAGTTAAGAGTCAACCACATCGCTGTGGGACTGGAGTCACATATCAGCCAGACCGGGTAAGGGTGGCAGATTTCCCTCCCTGAAGGACATCCATGAACCAGAGAGGTTTTTCCCCGACAATCCCGTAGTTCCATGGATCACCATTACGGACACTCGCTTTTTATTCCCAATTTATTTAATGAACTGAATTTAAATTCCCCAGCTGCCGTCAGTCTGGTGAACTGGTTGCACCGACTCCACGGCAAGTATATCCTTCCTTAGATAAGGAGACCAGAACTGTGCGCAGTACTCCAGGTGTGGTCTCACCAAGGCCCTGTACATACTCATACTCCAACCCCCTTGCAATAAAGGCCAACATGCCACTTGCCTTCCTTATAGTTCGCTGTACCTGCATGCTAGGTTTCTGTGTTTCTTGCACAAGGACACCTAAATCTCTCAACACCAACATTTCAAAGTTTCTCACCATTTAAAAAATATTCTGTATTTTTTATTCTTCCGACCAAAGTGAATAACCTCACGTTTCCGCACATTAAACTCCATCGGCCACCTTACTGCCCAATCGCGTAGTCTATCTATATCCCTTTACAGTCGCTTTGTGTTCTCCTCACAGCTTACTGTCCCACCTAGCTTTGTATCATCGGAAAACCTGGCTACATTACACTCGGTCCCTTCATCTAGGTCATTAATATCGATTGTAAATAGCTGAGTCCCCAGCACTGATCCCCTGCGGCACCTCACTAAATAGCTGAGGCCCCAGCACTGATCCCCTGCGGCACCCCACCAAATAACTGAGCACTGATCCCCTGTGGCACCCCCCACTAAATAGCTGAGGCCCCAGCACTGATCCCTTGCAGCACCCCCACTAAATAGCTGAGGCCCCAGCACTGATCCCTTGCGGCACCCCCACTAAATAGCTGAGGCCCCAGCACTGATCCCTTGCGACACCCCCACTAAATAGCTGAGGCTCCAGCACTGATCCCCTGTGGCACCCCCCACTAAATAGCTGAGGCCCCAGCACTGATCCCTTGCGGCACCCCCACTAAATAGCTGAGGCCCCAGCACTGATCCCCTGCGGCACCCCCACTAAATAGCTGAGGCCCCAGCACTGATCCCTTGCGGCACCCCCACTAAATAGCTGAGGCCCCAGCACTGATCCCCTGCAGCACCCCCACTAAATAGCTGAGGCCCCAGCACTGATCCCCTGCAGCACCCCCACTAAATAGCTGAGGCCCCAGCACTGATCCCCTGCAGCACCCCCACTAAATAGCTGAGGCCCCAGCACTGATGCCCTGCAGCACCCCCACTAAATAGCTGAGGCCCCAGCACTGATCCCTGCGGCCACCCCACTAGTTACAGAGGAGAGCGAGGCGGAGAGATTTAGGGAGGGAATTCCAGAGCTTGGGGCCCAAGCGACTGAAGACACGGCCACCGATGTTCAGACGATGACTTGACCACCTGCCCTGTTGCTCCCCCCCCCTAGCTCCGTTGCCGAGCAACTGAAGAGAGGGGAGACAGTGCAAGCAGAGGCCTTTGACAGCGTCACCATCTACTTCAGCGACATCGTGGGGTTCACCGCCATGTCTGCTGAGAGCACCCCAATGCAGGTAACCACCGCGGGTCGCTGAATTGGGGCCCGGCCGTTGCTATTTTCCGTCCTTGGGATGTGGGTGTTTCTGGCGATTATCGCCCATCCATAATTGCGTCTCCTCGAACCACCGCAGTCTCGGATTAACCCTCCCGGACACCGCAGCGAGCGGACACGCGGGGAGAAAAATCACCGGGGCCTTAAAAAAAACCTAATGGGTGCGTTTTCTTTCTCACTTTCTAGTGAAGACTGCTGTTTATTCGTTTGGGAAAATATCAGAGATGGGGAAAGAACGGTCACAGTACTATCCAATCGGGTGGCCAAGTGTCCGGTCCCTTTACAATTGGCCGCAGGAAGGAGGGGCAGCCGCGAGGATTGGTGTGTTGGCCGGCCAATGGCGGGAGTGTGGGGGTGAAGGCTACACGGGATGGGTGCGTGGGGCGGCCAATGGCGAGAGTGTGGGGGTGTGGGCTACATGGGATGGACATGTTGGGCGGCCAATGACGGGAGTGTGGGGGTGGGGCTACATGGGATGGACATGTTGGGCGGCCAATGGCGGGAGTGTGGGGGGATGGGGCTGCATGGGATGGACATGTTGGGCAGCCAATGGCGGGAGTGTGGGGGGTGGGGCTACACGGGATGGACATGTTGGCCGGCCAATGGCAGGGGGGGGGGGGGGGCGGCTGGAGGTCATGTGATGAAACCTCCAGGACGATATCCAACCAGAGTTGGGGACCCTGAATCAGGACCGCAGACCCAGCCCCCACAACAACCAATGACGTTATCTGCCGCCCCGCTCAGACCACGTTGGCTATTTCAGGGTTCAGCTGCCAACCTACCAGTAACCTTTGTTCTGATTGGCTGCAGGTTGTGACGTTGCTCAATGATCTCTACACCTGTTTTGACGCCATTATCGACAACTTTGATGTCTACAAGGTAAGGCCCAACCTACCCCTCCCTTCCCCTCTTCCTCTCTCTCCATCCCTCTCCCCCTCCCTCTCTGCCTCCCTTTTCCTCTCTCTCCATCCCCCGCTCTCTCTCTCCATCCCCCTCTCTCCATCCCCCTCTCTCTCTCCATCCCCCTCTCTCTCTCCATCCCCCTCTCTCTCTCCATCCCCCTCTCTCTCTCCATCCCCCTCTCTCTCTCCATCCCCCTCTCTCTCTCCATCCCCCTCTCTCTCTCCATCCCCCTCTCTCTCTCCATCCCCCTCTCTCTCTCCATCCCCTCTCTCTCTCCATCCCCCTCTCTCTCTCCATCCCCCTCTCTCTCCATCCCCCCCCTCTCTCTCTCCATCCCCCTCTCTCTCTCTCTCTATCCCTCTCTCTCTCTCTCTCTATCCCTCTCTCTCTCTCTCTCTATCCCTCTCTCTCTCTCTCTCTATCCCTCTCTCTCTCTCTCTCTATCCCTCTCTCTCTCTCTCTCTATCCCTCTCTCTCTCTCTCTCCATCTCCATCCCTCTCTCCATCCCCCTCTCTCTCTCTCCACCCCTCTCTCTCTCCAGCTCCATCCCTCTGTACAGGGTATTGGTGAGGCCGCACCTGGAGTACTGCGTGCAGTTTTGGTCACCTTACTTAGGGAAGGATATACTAGCTTTGGAGGGGGTACAGAGACTATTCACTAGGCTGATTCCGGAGATGAGGGGGTTACCTTATGATGATAGATTGAGTAGACTGGGTCTTTACTCGTTGGAGTTCAGAAGGATGAGGGGTGATCTTATAGAAACATTTAAAATAATGAAAGGGATAGACAAGATAGAGGCAGAGAGGTTGTTTCCACTGGTCGGGGAGACTAGAACTAGGGGGGCACAGCCTCAAAATACGGGGGAGCCAATTTAAAACCGAGTTGAGAAGGAATTTCTTCTCCCAGAGGGTTGTGAATCTGTGGAATTCTCTGCCCAAGGAAGCAGTTGAGGCTAGCTCATTGAATGCATTAAAGTCACAGATAGATAGATTTTTAACCAATAAGGGAATTAAGGGTTACGGGGAGCGGGCGGGTAAGTGGAGCTGAGTCCACGGGCCAGATCAGCCATGATCTTATTGAATGGCGGAGCAGGCTCGAGGGGCTAGATGGCCTACTCCTGTTCCTAATGCTTCTGTTCTTATGTTCTCCATCCCCCCCTCTCTCTCTCTCTCCATCCCCCCCTCTCTCTCTCTCCATCCCCCCCCTCTCTCTCTCTCCATCCCCCCCCTCTCTCTCTCTCCATCCCCCCCCTCTCTCTCTCTCCATCCCCCCCCTCTCTCTCTCTCTCCATCCCCCCCCTCTCTCTCTCTCCATCCCCCCCCTCTCTCTCTCTCCATCCCCCCCCTCTCTCTCTCTCCATCCCCCCCCTCTCTCTCTCTCCATCCCCCCCCTCTCTCTCTCTCCATCCCCCCCCTCTCTCTCTCTCCATCCCCCCCCTCTCTCT
>NC_092006.1:3652265-3662265 GCF_044704955.1 Pristiophorus japonicus
GGGGGGGAGGGTGGGTGGGAGGGAGGGGGGGGTGGGGGGGAGGGGGAACATGGCTGTAAGTTGAACAACGAGAGGCGTCAGCTGTGGGGGTCGCACGCGCACTGTCCGACCCTGTGCTCACACAACAGCTGGGTTTCGCAAGCCCGAGCACGGCTGGGGTGTTACAATGCACATTAAGCAGCACTGTACACAAAGACATTTTGAAATGGATCCAAATTATACAAGAAAAATCAGGCAGTGCATTTCTGACGCACCTTGTCTTGTGCTTGGAGCAGCCCAAAGGCTAACACATTGCTTTTTGTGCGTTTCCCCCCCCTTCACCCATTATTGGCGGCTGTCTTCCAATTCCTCCATGGACCCACCTCGCTATCTCCTAACCCCCTCCAGCCTCTACACCCCTCCCTATCTCTGTAACCTCCTCCAGCCTCTACACCCCTCCCTATCTCTGTAACCTCCTCCAGCCCCTACACCCCTCCCTATCTCTGTAACCTCCTCCAGCCTCTACACCCCTCCCTATCTCTGTAACCTCCTCCAGCCTCTACACCCCTCCCTATCTCTGTAACCTCCTCCAGCCCCTACACCCCTCCCTATCTCTGTAACCTCCTCCAGCCCCTACACCCCTCCCTATCTCTGTAACCCCTTTCAGCCCCTACACCCCTCCCTATCTCTGTAACCTCCTCCAGTCCCTACACCCCTCCCTATCTCTGTAACCTCCTCCAGCCTCTACACCCCTCCCTATCTCTGTAACCCCCTCCAGCCCTACACCCCTCCCTATCTCTATAACCCCCTCCAGCCCTACACCCCTCCCTATCTCTGTAACCTCCTCCAGTCCCTACACCCCTCCCTATCTCTGTAACCTCCTCCAGCCCCTACACCCCTCCCTATCTCTGTAACCCCCTCCAGCCCTATAACCCCCCACGAAATCTCTGTCCTCCTCCAATTCTGGTCTCATGCCCATCCCCCAATTTCCATCGCTCCTTCATCGGTGGCCGTGCCTTCAGCTGCCTGGGCTCCAAGCTCTGGAACTCCCTCCCTAAACCTCTCCACCGCTCTCCCCTCCTTTAAAGACCCTGCTTAAAAACCGAACTCTGACCCAGCTTTTGGTCACCTGCCGTAATTTCATCTTAAGTGGCTCGGGGTCATATTTATTTGTTTTGTCATATAACACTCCTGTGAAGCGGCTCGGGATGTTTTACTGTATTAAAGTATTGCCATAGAGGCAGTTCAGAGAAGGTTCACCAGGTTGATTCCGGAGATGAAGGGGTTGTCTTAGGAAGAAAGGTTAAGCGGGTTGGGCCTGTACCAATTGGAGTTTAGAAGAATGAAACGAGATCTTATTGAAACGTATAAGATTCTGAGGGGACTGGACAGGGTAGATGCAGAGAGGATGTTTCCCCTCGTGGGGGAATCTCAAACTAGGGGGCATAGTCTCAGAATAAGGGGTCGCCCATTTAAGACGGAGATGAGGAGGCATTTCTTCTGATGAATCTGTGGAATTCTCTGCCCCAGAGAGCTGTGGAGGCTGGGTCATTGAATATATTTAAGGTGGAGATAGACAGATCTTTGAGCGATAGGGGAGTGAAGGGGAGCGGGTGGGGAAGTGGAGCTGAGTCCAGGATCGGATCAGCCATGATCTTATTGAATGGCGGAGCAGGCTCAAGGGGCCGAATGGCCGGCTCCTGCTCCGAGTATGTTCTTGCGTTAGAGGCGCTATCTAAATGCACGGTTTTGTTGTTGTTGTTCTTGTCTGCAGGTGCGGTTCGGGCAGCAGAAGCGATACCAGGACTGGTTCCAGCGGCAGTACCTCTCCACCCCCGACAGCCAGTCGCTGCGCTGTGACCTGATTCGCTACATCTGCGGCGTGGTTCACCCGTCCAACGAGGTGCTGAGCTCCGACATCCTACCCCGCTGGGCCATTATCGGCTGGTTACTGACGACGTGCACTGTGAGTACTCCACACCGCGGGGGGAAGGGGGAGTGTGGGGAGAAAGACATAACATAATCCAAATCAGGAACTGGAGTCGGCCATACGGCCCCTCGAGCCTGCTCCCCCGTTTAATACGATCATGGCTGATTCGATCATGGACTCGGCCTCACTTCCCCGCCCGCTCCCCATAAACCGTCGACTCGCTTATCGTTCAAAAATCTGACTTATCTCCACCTTTTAAATATATTCAATGACCCAGCCTCCACAGCTCTCTGGGGCAGAGAATTCCACAGATTTTCCACCCTCCGAGAGAAGAAAAGAGCGGGCAGGGAAGTTAATCACAGAATATAAGAAATAGGAGCAGGAGTCGGCCATACGGCCCCTCGAGCCTGCTCCGCCATTTAATACGATCACAGCTGATCCGATCATGGACTCAGCTCCACTTCCCTGCCCGCCCCCTTATTCCCTTATTGGTTAAGAAACTGTCTATTTCTGTCTTAAATATATTTAATGTCCCGGCTTCCACAGCTCTCTGAGGCAGTGAATTCCACAGATTTACAACCCTCAGAGAAGTAATTTCTCCTCATCTCAATTTTAAATGGGCGGCCCCTTATTCTAAGACCATGCCCCCTAGTTCTAGTCTCCCCCATCAGTGGGAACATCCTCTATGCATCCACCTTGTCGAGCCCCCTCATAATCTGATACGTTTCGATAAGATCACCTCTCATTCCTCTGAATTCCAATGAGTAGAGGCCCAACCTACAACAGTGACCACACTCCAAAAGTAAAACGCTTTGAGATGTCCGGTGGTCGTGAACGGCGCTAGAAAAATGCAAGTCTTTCTCAAAGTTGTAGTCACTTTGTGCTGAATTTAACTGATGTTGACCACACTTCATTGGCTGTAAAACATTTTGGGATTGACCAGAATGGTTCCAGGGATGAGGGGCTTCAGTGACTGGGAGAGACTGGAGAAGCTGGGGTTGTTCTCCTTGGAGCAGAGAAGGTCGAGAGGAGGTTTGATCGAGGTGTTCAAAATCACGAGGGGTCTGGACAGAGTCGAGAGAGAGAAACTTCCCATCATTTTTTCATTTACCCGGGAAGGCGAGCCCTGCGGGGCTCTTACTTCTGGTCTAGGGTTAGGATAGGAGCAGGGAGGTCTTACTGCAGTTGTACAGGGCCTTGGTGAGGCCTCACCTGGGAATATTGTGTTCAGTTTTGGTCTCCGAATCTGAGGAAGGACGTTCTTGCTATTGAGGGAGTGCAGCGAAGGTTCACCAGACTGATTCCCGGCATGGCAGGACTGACATATGAAGAAAGACTGGATCGACTCGGCTTATATTCACTGGAATTTCGAAGAATGAGAGGGGATCTCATCGAAACATATCAAATTCTGACGGGACTGGACAGGTTAGATGCAGGAAGAATTGTTCCCGATGTTGGGGAAGTCCAGAACCAGGGGTCACAGTCTAAGGATAAGGGGTAGGCCATTTAGGACCGAGATGAGGAGAAACTTCTTCACTCAGAGAATTGTGAACCTGTGGAATTCTCTACCACAGAAAGTTATTGAGGCCAGTTCGTTGGATATATTCAAAAGGGAGTTAGATATGGCCCTTACGGCTAAAGGGATCAAGGGGTGTGGAGAGAAAGCAGGAATGGGGTACTGGAGTTGCATGATCAGCCATGATCATATTGAATGGTGGTGCAGGCTCGAAGGGCCGAATGGCCTGCTCCTGCACCTATTTTCTATGTTTCTATTGGTGGAAGGGTGGAGAGCCAGAGGACACCGATTCAAGGCGATTGGCAGAAGGCGACACGAGGAAAAACGTTCTCTTACGCAGCGAGTGGTTAGGATCTGGAATGGGCTGCCTCAGAGGGCGGCAGACTCAATCGTGGCTTTCAAAAGTGGATAAGTAGCTGAAGGGAAAAAAAATTGCAGGGCTACGGGGAAAGGACTGGTGGGGGGGGGGGGGGGGCGGGGGGGGGGAGTTGGGACTCGGCTGGGGGTGGGGGGGGGAAGGAGTTGGGACTCGCTGAGAGTCGGCATGTGCTCGACTGGTCAAATGGCCTCCTTCCGTGCTGTGACCATCCCATGGGATGTGCCGAGTTTGCGAAAGAGCTGCAGAGATGCACAATGTGTTTGAAGAGTTGTGTTGACAGTATTTGCTTTGCTGTCAGATTCGGTGCAGCGATATGATCTGTAATTATAACATGATCGGACTGGGGGGAGAGAGGGGGGGGGGATTTTCCTGATCACGACATGGCTCCAACCTGTGGTCACCGCGGACTTTGATTTGTAAGGTACGTTACTAATTAAACATTTTTGCTGCTGATGCTGAATCTAAATTAATATTCCAGCTGAGGCTAATCACACTGTACTGCATTTGCCGAGCGCTGTGTGAGTGGGCGAGAGATTCTGAGGCCAGATATACTTATTGATATTCAGAGCGCTGCTTGTTAAAGGGCTTGTTAATCTCATGACGCATCTCCCCACATTGGCTCGGCAAAAATACAATGTTCCCAAAAGTTAGTGTTCGGAGCTTATTTATAAATACACTGTACAAGGTCATCGCTAATAACTCCGACAAGGAATTCAGGAGAAGCTTCGTACCCCAGAGAGCGGTGAGAATGTGGAATTCAGTGCCGCAGGGAGTGGTTGAGACGAACAGTACACCGGCACTTGAGGTGGGAGCAGATTGAATTATAAACTTCGAGTATGTACTTGAAAAGGAAATGTCTGTAGGCGCTACGGGCAAAAAGCGGGGGAAGAGAGTGGGAGTAATTGGACTTTCGACACTCACTCCCTCCACCACCGGCGCACCGTGGCTGCAGTGTGCACCGTCTACAAGATGCACCGCGGCAACTCGCCAAGGCTTCTTCGGCAGCACCTCCCAAACCCCCTAGAAGGACAAGGGCAGCAGGTCCATGGGAACACCACCACCTCCACGTTCCCCTCCCAGTCACACGCCATCCCCACTGGGAAATATATCGGCCGTTCCTTCATCGTCACTGGGTCACAATCCTGGAACTCCCTCCCTAACAGCACTGTGGGAGCACCTTCACCACCCGGACTGCAGCGGTTCAAGAAGGCGGCTCACCACCACCTTCTCAAGGGGCAATCGTCTTCATCATAGGCAGTCCCTCGGAATCGAGGAAGACTTGCTTCCACTCTTAAAATGAGTTCTCAGGTGGCTGAACAGTCCAATACGAGAGCCACAGTCCCCTGTCACAGGTGGGACAGACAGTGGTTGAGGGAAGGGGAGGGTGGGACTGGTTTGCCGCACGCTCCTTCCGCTGCCTGCGCTTGGTTTCTGCACGCTCTCGGCGTCGAGACTCGAGGTGCTCAGCGCCCTCCCGGATGCACTTCCTCCACTCAGGGCGGACTGGTCTTTGGCCAGGGACCCCCAGGTGTCGGTGGGGGATGTCGCACTTTATCAGGGAGGCTTTGAGGGTGGTCCCTTGTAACGTTTCCTCTGCCCACCTTTGGCTCGTTTGCCGTAGACGAGTTCCGAGTAGAGCGCTTACTTTGGGAGTCTTGTGTCTGGCATGCGGACAATGTGGCCCTGCCCAGCGGAGCTGATCGAGTGTGGTCAGTGCTTCGATGCTGGGGATGTTGGCCTGGTCGAGGACGCTAACGTTGGTGCGTCTGTCCTCCCAGGGGATTTGCAGGATCTTGCGGCGACATCGTTGGTGGTATTTCTCCAGCGACTTGAGGTGTCTGCTGTACATGGTCCACGTCTCTGAGCCATACAGGAGGGCGGGTATCACTACAGCCCTGTAGACCATGAGCTTGGTGGTGGATTTGAGGGAGAAGGACAAGGGCAGCAGGCGCATGGGAACACCACCACCTCCACGTTCCCCTCCCAGTCACACACCATCCCCACTTGGAAATATATCGGCCGTTCCTTCATCGTCGCTGGGTCACAATCCTCGAACTCCCTCCCTAATAGCACTGTGGGAGCACCTTCACCACACGGACTGCAGCGGTTCAAGAAGGCGGCTCACCACCACATTCTCGAGGGGCAATCAACTTAACAAAAAAACCCTGGCCGTCGACTATGTCCGTTCTATTTCCCACACCTCTGCTCTCACCCCTGCCCCTACCTCCCAGCACCACGACAGGGTTCCCCATGTCCTCACCTTTCACCCCACCAGCCTCCACATTCAACGGATCATCCTCCGCCATCTCCCACCACCAATCGCATCTTCCTCTCCCCTCCCCTCTCAGCGTCCCGAAGGGACCGCTCCCTTCGCGACACCCTGGTCCACTCCGCAGTCAGCCCCAGGACCCCCTCCCTTTCCCACGGCACCTTCCCGTGCCAGCGCAGGAGATGCAACAGCTGCCCTTGTACCTCCTCCCTTCCCACTGTCCAGGGCCCCAAACACTCCTTCCCGGTGAAACAGCGATTTACTTGTACGTCTTTCAATGTAGTATACTGTATTCGCTGCTCACGATGTGGTCTCCTTTACATCGGGGAGACCAACACAGATTGGGTGACCACTTTGCGGAGCACCTACGTTCAGTCCGTAAGTGTGAGCCCGAGCTTCCAGTCGCCTGTCACTTTAATTCCCCGCTCCACTCCCACTCTGACCCCTCAGATTCCACAGATTTACCCCCCTCAGAGAAGAAATTCCTCATCATTTCAGTTCTAAATGGGTGCCCCCTGGTTCTAGATATCTCGCTTGCTCCTCTTCATAGGATCTTTTATGTCCACCTGAGAGAGCAGACGGGGCCTCGGTTTGACGTCTCATCTGTGCGGCGCTCCCTCAGTGCTGCCCCTCCGACAGTGCGGTGCTCCCTCAGTACCGCCCCTCCGACAGTGTGGCACTCCCTCGGCACCGCCCCTCCGACAGTGTGGCACTCCCTCAGTACCGCCCCTCCGACAGTGTGGCACTCCCTCAGTACCGCCCCTCCGACAGTGTGGCACTCCCTCAATACCGCCTCTCCGACAGTGCGGCGCTCCCTCAGTACCGCCCCTCCGACAGTGTGGCGCTCCCTCAGTACCGCCCCTCCGACAGTGCGGCGCTCCCTCAGTACTGCCCCTCCGACAGTGCGGCGCTCCCTCAGTACTGCCCCTCCGACAGTGCGGGGCTCCCTCAGTACTGCCCCTCCGACAGTGCGGCGCTCCCTCGGCACTGCAGTGGGAGTGTCAGCCTAGATACACGTGCTCAAGTTCCTGGAGTGGGACCTCCTGACTGAGGGCTCGTGTTCTACCCACTGAGCCACAGCGAACACCGGGCGTTTGGGGAAAGGGCAGGAGAGCGGGACGAATCAGCTGGCTTGTTCAGCGCGCTGTGGGGGAAACGTGGTGGCCACTTTGCCACCGGCGAGGTCCCAGAAGGAGTGACCAGACCATTTTGTGCTGCCGATGTTGGTTGAGGGACAAGTGTTTTCGATCTCCCCTGCTCCTGCTCAAATACTGGGCGTGCGGAATTCGAAATCCACCTGCAACAGGCGACGCTCCCTCAGGACTGCACTTGGACGTGTCGGGCGAGATGATGCACTCTGGTCTTGCAATGGGGCTTCAATAAATGACCTCCTAATTCAGAAGGGAAATTCCGACACAATTGAAGCAAGCTGACACTCGATCCCGAGTGGCCGGGTTTGAGGACAGTGCAGGTTTTCTCGCTGATTCCATTTCTCTTCCCTCTGATTTCAGTCCAATGTTGCAGCTTCAAATGCCAAGCTCGCCTTATTTTATGACTGGCTCTTCTTCAATCCCGAAAAGGACAGCATCATGAATATTGGTAAGGACCCCGTGTATTTATCGATCTTTAGTCCTTTTCTTCGCCTCTTGCATGAGCTCCGTCTACCCTCTGTTATCCGACACTGGTGCTGTTTGTCATCTGTAGAGCTCCCTCTACACTGTCGCCATCAAACACTCCCAGGGCAGGTACAGCACGGGGTTAGATACAGAGTAAAGCTCCCTCTACACTGTCCCATCAAACACACCCAGGGCAGGTACAGGGGGTTAGATACAGAGTAAAGCTCCCTCTACACTGTCCCATCAAACACACCCAGGGCAGGTACAGGGGGTTAGATGCAGAGTAAAGCTCCCTCTACACTGTCCCATCAAACACTTCCAGGGCAGGTACAGGGGGTTAGATACAGAGTAAAGCTCCCTCTACACTGTCCCATCAAACACTCCCAGGGCAGGTACAGGGGGTTAGATACAGAGTAAAGCTCCCTCTACACTGTCCCATCAAACACTCCCAGGGCAGGTACAGGGGGTTAGATGCAGAGTAAAGCTCCCTCTACACTGTCCCATCAAACACTTCCAGGGCAGGTACAGGGGGTTAGATACAGAGTAAAGCTCCCTCTACACTGTCCCATCAAACACTCCCAGGGCAGGTACAGCACGGGGTTAGATACAGAGTAAAGCTCCCTCTACACTGTCCCATCAAACACTCCCAGGGCAGGTACAGGGGGTTAGATACAGAGTAAAGCTCCCTCTACACTGTCCCATCAAACACTCCCAGGGCAGGTACAGCACGGGGTTAGATACAGAGTAAAGCTCCCTCTACACTGTCCATCAAACACTCCCAGGGCAGGTACAGGGGGTTAGATGCAGAGTAAAGCTCCCTCTACACTGTCCCATCAAACACTCCCAGGGCAGGTACAGCACGGGGTTAGATACAGAGTAAAGCTCCCTCTACACTGTCCCATCAAACACTCCCAGGGCAGGTACAGCACTGGGTTAGATACAGAGTAAAGCTCCCTCTACACTGTCCCATCAAACACTCCCAGGGCAGGTGCAGCACGGGGTTAGATACAGAGTAAAGCTCCCTCTACACTGTCCCATCAAACACTCCCAGGGCAGGTGCAGCATGGGGTTAGATACAGAGTAAAGCTCCCTCTACACTGTCCCATCAAACACTCCCAGGGCAGGTGCAGCACGGGGTTAGATACAGAGTAAAGCTCCCTCTACACTGTCCCATCAAACACTCCCAGGGCAGGTACAGGGGGTTAGATACAGAGTAAAGCTCCCTCGACACTGTCCCATCAAACACTCCCAGGGCAGGTACAGCACGGGGTTAGATACAGAGTAAAGCTCCCTCTACACTGTCCCATCAAACACTCCCAGGGCAGGTACAGCACGGCTGTTAGATACAGAGTAAAGCTCCCTCTACACTGTCCCATCAAACACTCCCAGGGCAGGTACAGTACAGGGTTAGATACAGAGTAAAGCTCCCTCTACACTGTCCCATCAAACACTCCCAGGGCAGGTACAGCACGGGGTTAGATACAGAGTAAAGCTCTCTCTACACTGTCCCCATCAAACACTCCCAGGGCAGGTACAGGGGGTTAGATACAGAGTAAAGCTCCCTCTACACTGTCCCATCAAACACTCCCAGGGCAGGTACAGCACGGGGTTAGATACAGAGTAAAGCTCCCTCTACACTGTCCCATCAAACACTCCCAGGGCAGGTGCAGCACGGGGTTAGATACAGAGTAAAGCTCCCTCTACACTGTCCCATCAAACACTCCCAGGGCAGGTACAGCACGGGGTTAGATACAGAGTAAAGCTCCCTCTACACTGTCCCCATCAAACACTCCCAGGGCAGGTACAGGGGGTTAGATACAGAGTAAAGCTCCCTCTACACTGTCCCATCAAACACTCCCAGGGCAGGTGCAGCACAGCTTTTGCTGAAGGATTTTGCCTTTCTGTTTCAGAGCCTGCGATTCTTGTCATGCATCATTCCATGAAGCCTCATCCGGCGATTACTGCCACTCTGCTAGACTTCATTTGTCGGGTGAGTGCAGTCCACGCTTCCCATTAACTCGACCTGCGACACGACAACTCCCAGGCCAAGGATTTATCGGCTCAAGCTGGATCCCTCGGGCACTGCTCCGCGCATGAAACCAGAAACATGATCGTAGCAAACTGTGGACCTGACGCTGGCCGCAGGGAACGGCCAGGGGCAGTAATGTTGTTTCTTTATCAACGTCCTTTTCCCTTCCCTTTCTCCCTTCTTGCACTCTTTCTGTCTCCTCCCTTCTCCTTTTCTGATCGCCCACTCTCTCTCTCCCTCCCCTCGAATATCCCCCCTCTCCCCCTCCCGCTCTCCCTCTTC